>NC_041739.1:44681240-44760688 GCF_004115215.2 Ornithorhynchus anatinus
GAATCAAGGGCATGGACACCTTATTAACAAAATGATTAGGGTAATAAATAATATATACAAATAATATATACGAATGAGCACAGTGCTGAGGGGAAGGGAAGGGGGAAGAGCAGAGGGTGGGTGGGAAGGGGAGGGGAGGGGGAGCAGAGGGAAAGGGGAAGCTCAGTCTGGGAAGGCCTCTTGGAGGAGGTGAGCTCTCAGTAGGGCTTTGAAGAGGTTTGGGCCCCACAGCCTTTGCCTTCCAGGTATAGCCCCCAACTATTTTCGTTGCAGTTTTGCCCCCACAGAGTTTGCCTTGCTGGATTGGCCCCAAACCATTTTCGTTTCTGTTTGGGTCCCAATTTGTCTTGCAGGTATTTCCCTTTTCCTTTTCCCCTAGCCTAAATGTTTCCTCTAGCCTAATGTCCTCCTTGGACTAACCTTCTCCCTGGCCTAACATTTTTCCCCAGCCTACCTGTTTCCCATAGTGTACCCATTTCTCTTGGCCTAACCTCCCCGGCCTAACCTTTTCCCCTACCCTATCATTTCCCCCAGCCTAACATTTTCCCTAGCCTAACATTTTCCCGCTAGCCTAATCTTTCGCCAAGCCTAACCTTTTCCCCTAGCCTAACCCTTTTCCTTGGCCTAACCTTTTCTCCTAGCCTACTGTTTTCCCCTAGCATAACATTTTCCCCAGTTTAAACTTTTCCCCTGGCAAAACCTTTTCCTATAGCCTAACCTTTTCCCCAGCTCAGCCTTTTCATGTAGCCTAACCTTTTCTCCTAGCCTTTACTTTTCCCCTATTCTAACCTTTTCCCTAGCCCAAGCTTTCCAGTAACCTATCCATTTCCCATAGCCTCAGCTTTTCCCCTAGCCTAACCTTTTCCCCAAGCTTAGCCTTTTCCCTGTTCTAACCTTTTTCTCTATCCTAACCTTTTCCCCTAGCTTAAACTTCTCCTTAGTCTGACCTTCTCCCAGTCCTACCCTTTTCATCCAGCCTAACCTTTTCCCCTAGCCTGACCTTATCCTTGGTCTAACCTTCTCCCTGGCCTAACTCTTTCCCTTAACCTAAACTTTTCCCCTTAAACCTTTACCTTAGCCTAACCGTTTCCAATAGCCTACCATTTTCCCCTTCCTCTACTCTTAATATTTCCCATATCCAATCCTTTTCCCTTAGTCTAAACTTTCCCCGGCCTAAACGTTTCCCCTATCCTAACCTCTACTTGGCCTACCCTTCTCCCTGGCCTAACCTTTTCCTGTAGCCTAACCATTTCCCATAGCCTTCCCTTTTCCCTTGGCCTAAACTTTTATGCTGGCCTACCCTTTTCCCCTGGACTAAGTTTTTCCCCAGAATAAGCTTTTCCTCTAGCCTAACCTTTTCCTCTAGCCTAAACCTTTCCCTAACCTAATCTTTCTATAGCCAAATCTTTCCTCTGGCCTAACCTTTTCCTCTGATATAACCATTTCCCCTAGCCTAACCATTTTCCCCACACTAACCTTTTCCTCTGGCCTAAACCTTTCCCCTAGCGTAATCCTTTCTCTAGCCTAACATTTTCCCCTAAGCTAAACTTTTCACTTTGCCTAACCATTTCCCCTAGCCTAACCTTTTCCCCGGCCTAAACTTTGCCCTGGCCTAACCTTTTCCTCTAGCCTAAACTTTCTCCTTAGCCTACCCTGTTCCCCTAGCCTAACCCTTTCTCCTGGCAAAAGTTTTTACCTACCCTAAACTTTTCCCCTGGCCAAATCTCATCTCCCTTTCCTCTGGCCTAAACTTTTCCCCTGGCCTAACCTTTTCTCCTGGCCTAACGTTTTCCCCTAGCATAAAGTTTTCCCTAGCTTAATTATAACTTCTGGCTAAATTTTTTCCCATAGCCTAACCCTTTTCCCCAGCTTAGCCTCTTTACGTAATCTAACCTTTTCTCCTGGCTTTAGCTTTCCCCCTATTCTAACCTTTTCCCCTAGCTCAGCCTTTCCCCTAGCCCAACCTTTCTGCTAACCTAACCATTTCCCACAACCTAACCTATTCCCCTAGACTAAACTTTTCCCCTAGCTTAGCCTTTCCCTGTTCTAATCTTTTTCTCCTAGCCTAACCTTTCCTTAGCCTATTTTTTTCCCTAGCATAACATTTCCCTAGACAAATCTAACCTGTTCCCTAACCCTTTCCTCTAGCCTAACATTTTTCAGGATATATCCTTATGCCCTGGCCTAACATTTTCCCCTAACCTAAACTTTTCCCTAGCCTAACCTTTCGCCTTAGCCTAAGCCTTTTCCCTAGCCTATCCTTTTCCCATGGCCTAAACGTTTCCCCTTGCCTAACCTTATCCCCTGGCCAAACCTTTTCCCCTAGCCTAACGTTTTCCCCTAACCCTACCGTTTTGCCCTGGCCTTCTCTTTCCCCTGGCCTAACATTTTACTCTAGCTTAACATTTTCCCTTGGCTGAATCTTTTCTCCAGCCTAAACTTTTCCCCTAGCCTAACATTATCCCCTAGCCTAAGCTATTCCTTCCCCCCGGCCTGCTCTCTTCCCCTAGCCTAACCTGTTCCCGTAGCCTAACATGTTCCTCTAACTTAACCCTTTCCCCAGGCCTAAGCTTTGCCCCAGGATTAAACTTTTTGCTTGTCTAACCTTTCCCTAGCCTAACCTTTTCCCCTGGACTAAGCTTTTTGCTTGCCTAAACTTTCCTAAGCCTAACCTTTACTCCTAGCCTAACCTTTTCAAAGGTATAACTTTCCCCCCTGACTTAACCTATTCCCCTAGGCTTAACCTTTTTCCCTTTTACCCTGCCCTAAACTTTTCCCCTGGCCTAACCTTTTCCCTAGCCTAACCTTTTCTCCTAGCCTAACCGCTTCCCTTAGCCTAACCCTTTCCCCTGGACTACCCTTTTCCCCAGGCCTACCCTTTTCCCCAGGCCTAACCTTTTTCCCTGGCCTAACCTTTTACCTTGGCCTAACCTTTTCCCCTAGCCTAACCTTTTCCCCTGGCCTAGCCTTTTCCTGCTCTCCTAACCTTTTACCCTAGCCCAACCTTTTCTCCTAACCTGTTTCCCCTAGCCTAACCTTTTCCCGTGGACTAAACTTTTTGCTTGCCTAGCCTTTCCCTAGCCTAACCTTTTCCCCTAGCCTAACCTTTTCCCCTGGCCTAAGCTTTTCCCTGGCACAACATTTTCCCCTGTCCTTCTCTCTCCCCCTGGCCTAACCTTTTCCATGGGCTTAACCTTTTAGCCTGGCCTAACCTTTTCCCCTAGCCTAAACTTTTTGCTTGCCTAACCTTTCCCTAGCCTAAAGATTCCCCCTAGCCTATCATGTTCCCCTAGCCTAACTTGTTCCCGTAACTTGTTCCCCTGACCTAAACTTTTCCACTGGCCTAACCTTTTAGCCTGGCCTATAACCTTTTCCCCTAGCCTAACCTTTTCCCCTGGCCTAAGCTTTTCCCTGGCACAACATTTTCCCCTGTCCTTCTCTCTCCCCCTGGCCTAAGCTTTTCCACTGGCCTAACCTTTTAGCCTGGCCTAACCTTTTCCCCAGCCTAACCTTTTTGCTTGCCTAAACTTTTCCTAGCCTAACCTTTTCTCTAGCCTAAACTTTTCCCCTATTCTAACCTCTTCCCCTAGCATAACCTTTTCCATAGCCTAACCTTCTCCTTGGCCTATTTCCCCTAGCCAAACCTTTTCCCTGACCTAACCTCTCACCCTGACCTATAAGATTCCTCTGGCCTAACCTTGTCCCTTAACCCTAACTATTTCTCCTAGCCTAACCTTTTCACCTAGCCTATCCTTTTCTCCTAATTTAACCCTTTCCTGTAGCCTAACCTTTCCCCTCTGCTAATCTTTCCCCTCCGCTAACCTTTTCCCTGGCACAACATTTTCCCCTGTCCTTCTCTTTTCCCCTGGCCTAACCTTTTAGCTTGGCCTAACCTTTTCCCCTAGCCTAACCTTTTCGCCTAGTCTAACCTTTTCCCTTGGACTAACCTTTTACCCTGGCCGAACCTGTTCCCTGGCCTAAGCTTTTCTCCCTAGCCTAACCTTTTTCCCTAGCCTAACCTGTCCCGGTAGCTTAACCTGTTTCCATAGCCTAACACCTTTCCTTAGCTGAAACTTTTCCCTTACCCTAACTTTTTCCCCTACCCTAAACCTTTCCCTGGCCTTCCCTTTTCCCCTAGATTAATCTGTTCCCTTAGCCTAACCTCTTCCTCTAGCCTAACCTTTCCCCCTAACCTATCCTGTTCCCTTAGCTAACCTCTTCCCCTGGCCTAACCTTTTCCCTGGCACAACTTTTCTCCCTGACCTTCCTTTTTCCCCTGCCTAGCTTATTCTCCTGCCCTAACCTTTTCCTCCGGCCTAACTTTTACCCCTGGCCTAACCTTTTCCCCTAGCATACCCTTTTCCCTTGGCTTAAACTTTTCCCCTGGCCTAAACATTTCCTGTGGCCTAACTTTTTCCCTGGTCTAGGCTTTTCCCTTAACCTAACCTTTTCCCCTAACCTAGCCTTACATTTTCTCCTAGCATAACATTTTCCTCTGGTGTAAACTTTTTACCCGGCCTAACCTTTTCCCCTAGCTTAACCTTTTCCCCTAGCCTAGTCTTTTCATGTAGCCAAACCTTTTCCCTTAGCCTAACTTTCTCCCTGGCTTAATCTTCTCCTCGACCTAACCATTTCCCCCAGCCTAACCTTTTCCTCTAGGCTAACCTTTTCACCTAGCTTAACCATTTCCCCGACCTATCCTTTTCCCTTAGCCTAGCCTTTTCGCCTAGCATAACCTTTACCCCTAGCCTTAACTTGTCTTACCTTTTCCCTGGCCTAAGCTTTTGTCCTAGCCTCACCTTTTTCCCTTTTCAACACAGTGCTTACCACTAATAAGCTCTGAGTAGATGTCCTGGCGTGTTATTTGGTGATGAGACCTCATTTCAAGGGATGTGGCGTTGAGCTGACATGTGTAGTGTCCGTGGCCATGGTTGGCTATTGGGAAGGCCGATGGAATGGCCAGATGCTTCCGAGACCTGTAGTAGCCAGCAAAAACCCATATAGACATAGGGCAGGCTGAATACTGGTACTCTTACAGTGACAGTGACCGCTCAGGCCCTGCATCGCTCTAAAGCCTGTTGAGGAAGTGGCCAAAGTAAGCTCGTTGTTGGCAGGGAATGTGTCTGTTTACTCAGTGCTTGGAAGATTACAATACAACAATAAAATGCTCTGCCTCCAGTAAGGACTCAATAAATATGATCGACTGACTGAAGTAAATCTCAGTCATAGGCCGGAGAGGATGTAGGGGCTGTATGAGGAGGGGAGCATCTCCTCAGGCAGAGGTGGTGGGGGAGAGAAAATTCCCATCGATCAGAGGAGCCTCCTGGCTTGTTTTGACTCCATTCCCATTGCCATTGTCCCATTTGGCTTTCAGGAAGATCCGATCTTCCTAGCTGTGGACCGTTACAAAAGGTGGGTGCATTGTTTGGCCGCTGCTGCTAGGGCTAATGGGGTTAAATATGAGGAAGAAATGAATGGAAATCGAAGGAAGGTCTGCCTCATCCACTATTTAATTGGTGTGTTTTGGAAAGGGATACCCTTCTTGCTTGTTTGTTGTTGATGGGGATTTAGATTGGGTCCTGTAAGATGCTCTTCTGGACTGTAGGCTTCTTCATCAAATGTCAGTGATATTTAATGAGTGCTTACTGTGTACAGGCCGCTGTACTAAGTTCTTTTTTATGGTATTTAATCACTTTCCATGTGCCCAGCACTGTACTGAGTGCTGGGGTAGGGACAAGCTCTTATTGGCAGGAATTATATTTACTGACAGAGTTGTATCCTCCCAAGATCTTAGTAAAGTGCTCTGCGTAAAGTAAGCACTCAGTAGTTCTTTGAATGACATTTGTGTGTGTGTGTGTGTGTGTGTGTGTGTTCATGAATGATGGTGGGGAGAGGGATGGCTAGCTGGTTGAGTGCATAAAACAGTGGTTGCCCTTTTGGAGATAGAAGCTGGTCCTGGAAATGTGGTTTGGGTGTCTGTGCAGGGTGCTGGTTCTTTTTGAATTGATGCAGGGACTGAAGACCCAGGACCCTTAATTCTCTCAATAGCCCCAAATCCTGCCTTGAGAGTTCCCCTGCACATTCTCATTCCCCAAAGAAGGGATTCCTCTGTGTCTGACAATGGCTTCTGGGGAAGCCATTTAGTTGGTGCTTTGTCAGGAATAAGGCAGGGGTTGCCACTGTCTACTTCATCCTCTGCTGAGAAATTGCTATGGGGATTTTAATAGGAGATTCATTCATTCATTCAATCGTATTTATTGAATGCTTATTGTGTGCAGAGCACTGTACTAAGCACTTGGAAGGTACAATTCAGCAAAAAAGTAGAGACAGTCCCTGCCCACAACAGGCATAATGTCGAGAAGTGGGGAGACAGACATCAAGAGAAGTAAACAGGCATAAACAGCATCAACATAAACAAATACAATTATAGATATATGCACATCATTAATAAAAATGAATAGATATATTTATATATACACACAAGTGCTGTGGGGTGGGGTGGGGGTAGAGCAGAGGGAGGGGGTCAGGGCAATGTGGAGGGGAGGGGGAGTAGAGGAAGAGGGGGGCTTAGTCTGAGAAGGTCTCCTGGTGGGGATGAACTTCCAATAGGGTTTTGAAGGGGGAAAGTGTGATTGGCGGATTTGAGGAGGGCGGGCATTCCAGGCCAGAGGTAGGACGTGGGCCAGAGGTCAATGGCAGGACAGGCGAAAATGAGGCAGAGTGAGAAGGGTAGTTAGCACCAGAGGAGCAGAGTGTGCAGACTGGGATGTAGAAGGAGAGAAAGGAGGTGAGGTCCTAGGGGGCAAGGTGATGGAGAGCTTTGAAGCCAATAGTGAGGAATTTTTCCTTGATGTCGAGGTTGATAGGCAACTACTGGAGATTTGTTTCTGTAGAAAAATAATCCAGAAAGCAGAGTGAGGTGTGGACTGAGGTGGGGAGAAACAGGAGGTTGGGAGATCAGCAGGGATGCTGATGCAGTAATCCAGTTGGGTTATGATGAGCAACTGTACTAACATGGTAGCAGTTTGGATGGAGAGGAAAGGGCATATCTTGGTGATGTTGTGAAGGTGAGACAGCGGTTTTGGTGGCAGATTGGATATGTGGAATGAATGAGAGAGCAGAGTGAAGGATGACACCAAGGTTGCAGGCTTGTGAGACAGGAAGGATAGTGTGCTTTCCACAGTGACAGGAAAGTCAGGGAAGATAAGGAGCTCAATCTTGGACATATTGAGTTTTAGGTATCGGTAGAAATCCAGGTGGAGATGTTCTGAAGGCAGGAGAAGCAAGCCTGGAGGGAGGGAGATAGAACAGAGGAGGAGATGTAGATTTGGGTGGGAATGAAGCCGTGAGAATGAAGGAGTTCACCACGAGAGTGAGTATAGATGGAGAACAGAAGGTGACCAGTTAGGGGAAGGGAGATGGATTTCAGGGGTAAGAGCAAAGTGAGGCACAGTAGATAAGTTGCATTGACAGTCAAGCATACAAGCTGTGCACCGGTAGATGCAGGCATTGAACTAGAAACTGACTTCTGGACAATGTTCAAAGGTGCTGCCAATCTCTAGACTCACGAATTACCGGCATTTTGGGCCTGATATTTGCGGTGAGGAGGAGAGGGAGGAAGGGGTCTCAGGTGGGGAGACTGCTCCAGTGTGAAGAGTAGGGTAGAGCATCATAGTGAAATGTCCTCTCATTGGAACTGCCTTGCATAGCTCTAGCACCCACAGAAGGGACGTTTCCAGGAGAGTGGGAGGTCAGTGTCAAGTCCGACTCTGTGTGTGTGTGTGTATGTGTGAGAGAGAGAGAGAGAGAGAGAGAGAGAGAGAAAGAGAGAGATGAGGCCGTCTCTTCGCCCACCTGACTCTCTTGCCCCACCTCTGGGTAGGATGACGTGAGGGAACAGAGGTTTCTTAACACTTCATCCTGGACTTCACAACCATCCTTTTGCAGTGCGGATACAGGCAAATCCATTCTCAGATCTGCCCCACCACTGAGCCATGGAGCAGATCACATTGCCCCCACAAGAAAGGTGTTGTATGTGATGGGGTCCTCCTCTCTGTTACCCGGTCCCTCCCCTCTCCCCAACCCTTCCCTCCCCTAACCCCGTCCCTCCCTTCCCCATCTCTCTTCCCTCTCTCTCCCTCCCCCATCTTGGGGGGGATGATTTGAGTAAAATCTGACCAGCTATTACTTTCTAAACAGAAGTTGCTCAATACTTCATCTTGGACTTGAGGACCCCCTCAATCGCTCAAAAATGGAGCTCTACTTCTTTGAGACTATAGATTGCCAGGCACCCCCTTCTCCTGCTCTCCTTACTCTGCCCGCTCCTCCTCCTTATAACAATAACAATAAAGATGGTATTTAAGTGCTTACTATATGTAAAGCATGTACTATGTGCTGGAGCAGACACAAGCTGATCAGGTTGGAAACAGTTCCTTTCCCACACGAGGCTCATAGTCTTAATCCTCATTTTATAGATGAGGCAACTGAGGCACAGAGAAGTGAAGTGATTTGCCCAAGGTCACATAGCCGACAAGTGGAGGAGCTGGGATTGGAACCTAGGTCCTTCTAACTCCCAGGTCCATGCTCTGTCCATTAGGCCATGCTGCTTCCTCCCTCCTCCTCCTTCCCAAATCTATCCTATCTTCTGCCTTCTGTCCGGTCTTTCTCGACCGCTCAGCTGCTTCCCTCACTGTGGACCAACCTGTTCACCCATGAACACTAGGTACTCTCAATTACCCCAACACAGCCCCCTCTTGGCCTTTCTCCTCTGGCGTCTCTTTTTTGTCCTTCCTCTGACACTTCCTCTGCCTCCTTCTTCTTACCAGTGGGTGACCCCCAAGTTGGATCTTCTTCTAGTTTCGTGCTGTGCCCACTCTTTTAGACTTCAGGTGGTCCCACAGATATCCACTACCTGGCTTTACTCTTCTTCCCCTACAACTCAGTCCACACATTTCACCCTTGAAGTAAGCTACACACTGGACCTCTCTCTTTCTTTCATGCACTCTCGCTCTCTCACTTGCCTCCTGCTTAGCCTTTTTCCTTTGACTCCTGACCTTCTCATGCAGCAGACCATTGCCTAACACTTTTAAGGATCTTCTGCGATGACATTTTCTCCAGGAGGCAGCGCATGATAAATCTTTCATCTCTCCACCCTATTCCCCCACCCCCACCCCAAATGGTTACTTCAGTGCTATCATAGCTTAAAGACTTGGGCATTCACTAACCTTAAGCACCTAGATACTTCAAATTACCAGAAGGAAAAAGTCCTAGACCATGAAAGGTACCTGTTTCCTCAGCTCAACTGCAATCTCCTGAGGGACTTGACTTCATTGGTTCTGACTAGCCAGGATAGGGGGCTCTAGCCCTTCCACCCTAAAACCATGGTTGTCATTTGGATCATCCTTTTTGAAGAATCATTACTCGTGTTGACGGGGGAGCTGAGTGGAGAGGTCAGATACCCAAAGACCTAAGTCAAAACCGACCAGTTGCCAGTCCTTCCACTGGACACAGACTGCTCGGAGTCACCATGGCCAAGGAGATCTTCACGGTGTAACGTGGATCTCCTTTACATCTGACACCTCCCTTGTCTCTGGAGTCTCCCACGCCTCAATATGCCTAAAACAGAACTCTTTTACTTTTCACCTAAACCCTATGCATATCTGTTATATATTTTTTTATTATTTTATTATAATGTCTGCCTCCCCCCTCTAGGATTAAGCTCACTGTGGGAAAGCAAAGTGTGTCATGATTGTTCACTCAGTCACTCATTCGATTGTATTTATTGAGCTCTTACTAGGTGCAGAGCATTGTACTAAGCTTCTGGAAAGTACAATTCAGCAATAAAGATAGACAATTCCTACCCAGCCCAGGCTTCCAGTCTAGAAGCTTGTTATGCTGTACTCTCCCTAGTGCTTTGTTCAGTGCTCTGCATACAATGAGATTTCAATAAAAATGATGGATTGGCCCAGAGAGCAATGGTGAGTATACATTCCTGGGGCTCATGGGGCCACAAGTGGGTCACTGGCATCCCCGAGGACTTCATTGGGTAATTATGTCCTCTGGGAGCATAAGTTGGTTATTTTATCCCCTGGAGGCCCAAGTGATTTATTACACCCCACGGGGAAATGTAGTGGGTCACTGGGGCCCTCAGAGGCTTAAATGAGTGACTGGGACCCCTGAGGCACTCAGGTGGGTTGTTATGCCACCTGCGGTGGGTGAGGGGGCTGGATTATTGGGGCTCTTAGGGGCTCAAATGGAGTATTGAGGCCACTGGGCACCAAAGTGGTGTATTGAGGACCCCAAGGGCCCAAGTGTGTTACTGGGGTCTCCGTAAGCTCAAGTCGGGTACTTGGGCCCGCGGGAGGCTTAGTGCATTATCGGGGGGCCCAGGACCCCAAATGGCTTATTGGGCACCCAAGTGGGTTATTGGAATTTCTGGGAGCCCACGTGGGCAATTGGGACCCCTGTGAGACAAAATGTATTGTTAGGACCCTCAGGATTCAAGTTGTTATTAGCCCCTCCCACCCCAGCCCCAGAAGCAATCAGGTTAATTCTCCCCCCACCCCGCCCCCTGGCGACCACCAGGCAGCAATAGAGAGGCGCAGCTACCCAGACAGATGCCTACTGCCACGAGGGGGTGATAGAGAAGCACAGCTTCACACAAGAAACCTACTGCAGTACCATACTATCCTGCCACGAGGCGGTAATAATATAATAACAGTGTAGGTATTTGTTATGTGCTTACTATGTGCAAAGCACTGTTCGAAGCGCTGGGGAGGATACAAGGTGATCAGGTAGTCCCATGTGGGGCTCACAATCTTAATCACCATTTTACAGATGAAGTAACTGAGGCCCAGAGGAGTTAAGTGACTTTCCCAAAGTCACACAGCCGACAAGCGGCGGAGTAGGGATTTGAACCCATGATGTCTGACTCCCCAGTCCGTGCTCTTTCCACTGAGCCATGCTGAGGTGCAGCCTCCCAGTATAATGAGGGTGCCGCCAGGGGGCAAGGGAGAGGCGCAGCTCCACTTGAAAGATACCTAGTACCACCAGGGAGCCAGCTGTCCCCAAGGGGCGATAGAGAAAAGCAGCCACCTAGAATTCCTGTTAGTGCCACCAGGGGGCAGACTGCTGCTCTCAGACCCGAGGGTGATTCTCTCTCCAGAGCAGCTGCAGCTCAGTGCTTGTACTCGGCCTCGAGGATCATCTCTCTTACACTGTAGGCAGAGTCAACTCCCATATTTTCCCCATTACTGAGTGGGCTGTATTGCTAGCCCAAAGGGAAAAGGGTGTGTGTGTGTGTGAGTGTCAATAATGGGGGGAAGAAGAGTGATATGAGGCAGCTGCCACTCATGGGAGAACAGGGACCTGGGCTCTGTGAAGGAAACTAACTCTGTCTGACTTGTCTGACAGTGCAGAGCAGTACCCTGATGATGCAAAAGGTCGAAAGAGCAGGAATGGAGGAAGATCCAGGTTCCTTAATTCTAAAGACAGGGCAAGCCTCCCTGGATCTATAGTCCTGATTGCAGGGTCACTGCACAGCTTCAGGTCCCAGAGAAGGGACCTGTCTGGGCTCAATGCAGAAGTTTGTGGGATCCAATGTCAAGAGGTTGGGGTATCTATCAGTGTCTCTACCCCATTTCTCTCTGAGAAGCAGAGTTGTGCAGATTCCTGCCTGAGCTGAAGTCATCAGGAGTATGGGCTGGAGGACAGAAGGCATTTATTAGAGTAGAAATTGAATTCTATCCAGCATGCGATTCTGCACCTTCAATCAATCAATTGGACTGATGGAGCACTTACTGTGTGCAGAGCACAGTACTAAGCGCTTGGGAGAGTTCAGTAGGACAGACACATTCCCTGCCCATGACAACATTCCCTAGTGGCAAGAGCATGGGCTTGGGAGTCAATGGACCTGGGTTCTAATTTTGGCTCCACTACTAGTCTGCTGTGAGACCTTGGGCAAGTCACTTAATTTCTCTGCGCTTCAGTTACTTCATCTGTAAAATAGGGACTAAAAATGTAAGCCCCACATGGGTCAATCTGATTACCTCACATCCACCCCAATGCTTAGAACAGTGCTTAACAAATACGGTAATAATAACTCAGTATTGTACTCCCCCGGCATGTCCTACCATGTAAATACTCAATAATTACCATTATGCTTTCACCACCTTTAGTGCATCTTTAGTGCATAGAGCATGGGGCTGGGAGTCAGAAGGTAATGGGTTTTAATCCTGTCTCCACTGTACGGTTCTGCACCTTCAATCAATCAATTGGATTGATGGAGTGCTTACTGTGTGCAGAGCACTGTACTAAGCGCTTGGGAGAGGTCAGTAGGACAGACAAATTCCCTGCCCATGACAACATGGCCCAGTGGCAAGGGTACGGGCTTGGGAGTCAGTGGACATGGGTTCTAATTCTACTTGTCTGCCATTTGACCTTAGGCAAGTCACTTAACTTCGATGTGCTTCAGTTACTTCATCTGTAAAATAGGGATTAAGAATGTGAGCCCCACAGGGGTTCAATCTGATTACCTCGCATATACCCCAGTGCTTAGAACAGTGCACTGGCACATAATAAGTGCTTAATAAATACCATAATAATAAGTCAGTATTGTACTCCCTCAGCATGTCCTACCATGCTTTGCACACAGTAAATGCTCAATAATTACCATTATGTTTTCACCACCTTCTCTCTTTAGTGCATAGAGCATGGGCCTGGGGGTCATAAGGTAATGGGTTCTAATCCTGTTTCCGCCACTTGTTCATTCATTCATTCAATAGTATTTATTGAGCGCTTACTACGTGCAGAGCACTGTACTAAGCACTTGGAATGTACAATTCGGCAACAGATGGTGACAATCCCTGCCCATTGACAGGCTTACATTCTAATCGGCGGAGACAGACGGACAAAAACAAGACAACTTAATCCCGATAAATAGAATATAGGGGATGTACACCTCATTCACAAAATAAATAGGGTAATAAAAATATATACAAATGAGCACAGTGCTGAGGGGAGGGCAATGGAGATGGGGAGGAGCAGCTGGAAAGGGGGGAAAGGGGGCTTAGCTGAGGGGAGGTGAAGGGGGAAAAGTGGACAGAGCAGAGGGCTGGGGGGAGCAGAGAGGGAGCAGAGGAAGCAGAGGGAAAAGGGGAAGCTCAGTCTGGGAAGGCCTCCTAGAGTAGGTGAGCTCTCAGTAGGGCTTTGAAGAGGGGAAGAGAGTTAGTTTGGCTGAGGTGAGGAGGGAGGGCATTGCAAGACAGTGGTAGGACGTGGGTCAAAGGTCGACGGCGGGATAGGCGTGAACGGGGGATGGGGAGGAAGTGAGTGGCAGAGGAGCAGAGAATGTGGGGTGGGCAGTAGAAAGAGAGAAGGGAGGAGAGGTAGGAGAGGACAAGGTGGACCTTAAAGCCCAGAGTGAGAATTTTTTGTTTCACGTGGAGGCAGATAGGCAAACACTGGAGGTTTTTAAGGAGGGTAGTGACATGCCCAGAGCGTTTCTGCAGGGGAATGAAGAATAGACTGGAGCGGGGAGAGACAGGAGGAAGGGAGATCAGAAATAAGGCTGACACAATAATCCAGCCGGGATCCAGCGTGGCTCAGTGGAAAGAGCACGGGCTTGGTATTCAGAGGTCTTGGTTTCTAATCCCAGCTGTGTGACTTTGGGCAAGTCCCTTGACTTCTTGGTGCCTCAGTTACCTCATCTGTGAAATGGGGATTAAGACTTGAGCCTCACGTGGGACAACCTGATTACCCTGTATCTCCCTCAGCGCTTAGAACAGTGCTCGACACATAGTAAGCGCTAAACAAATACCAACATGTCTGCTGTGTGGCCTTGGGTAAGTCAATACACTCCTCTGTGCCTAGTTACGTACTCTCTATAATGGGGATTGAGACTGTGAGCTCCACGTGGGTCAAGGACTGTGTCCAACCCAATTTTCTTATATCTATCCCAATGCTTAATACAGTGGTTGGCATATTTTAAATGCTGAAGAAATGCCACAATTATTATTCATTATTAATATTATAATTATTAACTACCCCCTCTCTGTGCACACAACTACTGCATTTCTGTATAAAATCGGTATAGTTTACAGATAGGCACATGAATGCTGTAGGGAAAATAGTGAATGTCCAAAGGTCACAAGATGCAAGTGTGTAGACGATGCAGAAGGGCGAAGGAGCGAGCATGGGGAAAGAGGGCTTAACTGGAGAAGGGCTTTTGGCGGAGTTGTCACCTTAATAATGCTTTGAAGATGGGCAGAGTGGCGGTCTGGCCTATGTGGAGCAAGGAGGGAGTTTCAGACCAGGGGGAGGCCTGGGAAGAGGAGTAGGAGGCGAGAGGCCTGGGAAAAGGAGTAGGAGGCGACAGAGACGAGGTGGAGGCCCAGGGAATAAAGCCGGCGCTATTGGAGCAAAGTGCCACCAGGGGGCGATAGAGGAGCGCGGCTGCCCAGAATCAGCATCTGGGAGAGAAGCAGCGCCGCCTCGTGGCTACAGCCCGGGCTCCTAGTTCAGCCTCGAACACTTTTCTGCTGGGTGATGGTGGGCAAGGCACCTCACTTCTCTGAGCCTCAGTTATCTCATTTCTAAAATGGGAAGTAAGACTTGCGAATCCCATGTGGGAAGTGGACTCAGTCCAAACGGATGAGCTTCTCTCTAACCCAACACTGGCAAAGAGTACATGCTTCACAAACACCTTGAAAAAAAATCAGTGCCACCGAGGCATAATAGAGAGGCGAAGCCTCACAGAACCATAGCTAGTACCACCATGGGTCTATTGAGAAGGGCAGCCTCCTAGACCATGGTTGTTGCCACCAGGCAGCGATAGAGAGG
Source organism: Ornithorhynchus anatinus (assembly GCF_004115215.2). Taxonomy (NCBI): domain Eukaryota; kingdom Metazoa; phylum Chordata; class Mammalia; order Monotremata; family Ornithorhynchidae; genus Ornithorhynchus; species Ornithorhynchus anatinus. The sequence goes on from NC_041739.1 coordinate 44,696,079, forward strand.
AGCTGTTGCCCTGAGTACCTATTATTCAAGTGCCTGCTAGGGGCAGGCTGCTACTCTCAGACCCGAGGGTGGTTCTGGGGCCAGGGGTCAGGGGCATCTGTCCAGAGCAGTTGCACAATGCCTCCTTGGCCTCGAGAATCATCTCTCTCAATCATAATAATGATGGTATTTGTTAAGAGCTTATTATGTGTCAAGCACTGTTCTAAGCACTGGGATAGATATAAGGTTATCAGGTCTCACAGTCTTTATCCCCATTTTACTGATGAGGTAACTGAGGCACAAAGAAATTCAGTGACTTGCCCAAAGCCCCACAGATGACAAGTGGAAGAGCTGGGATTAGAACCAACCACCTCTGACTCCCAAGCCCATGCTCTTTCCACTAAACCATGCTGCTTCTCTTATGCTGTGGACAGAGTCTACTCCCAGATTTCCCTCTTATTGAGTGGGCTGCATTGCTACCCCAAAGAGAAGGCTATGAATGTGTGTGAAAACTAAAGGGAAAGAAGAATTATTTGGCAGCTCCCACTCATGGGAGAACAGGGGCCTGGACTCGGTACAGGAAGCTAGTTCTGTCTGATTTGCCTGGGACTGAGAAGACCCAAGGCCCTTAATTCTATAGATGGGTCAAGTATCCCTGGGACTATACTCCTCTCTGCAGGGTCACTGCACAGCGTCACTCTCCAGAGATGGGATCCTTTTTAGTTCAGTGAGAAAGCTTGTGGAGTCTAATGTCAGGAGGAGGTCAGACTGTCTATCATTGTCGCTACCCTATTTCTCTCTGAATGCAGAGTTGTGCAGACTCCTGCCTGAGAAGTATTCAACGGGGTTATGGGTTGGGAGGACAGAAGACAGAAGGTGTTGTACCAGAAACCAAATTCTATCCTGTGTGCATGGAGTTCTGCACCTTCATTCAATCAATTGGATTGACGGAGTGCCTCCTGTGTGCAGAGCCCTGTACTAAGGGCTTGGGACAGTAACACGCTTACAATCTAGAGGGGACTGGAGTTCCTGGCATAAGAGAATTGGGGATCTGGAGGTGAAGAGGATCTTGGGTAAGTCGTAAAAGGACACTGTTGCAGCCAGCTACTACAACTGTAATAATAATAATGTTGGTATTTGTTAAGCGCTTACTATGTGCCGAGCACTGTTCTAATCCTCTCTTGGCATTCGGGTCAGTGTTTTAGCGGATGGGAAGTCTAGTGTTTGTTCCAAACCTGGTTGTTTAAAACCCCCAACCCGTCTCTTTCCTTCCCCGATACGGTTGGGTTCTTCCTCCCAGCCCCGAGACTGCCTCACTGAAGTGTGGGTTCATGGAGGTCAATTCCCAGACTAGCCCACCAATGAGAAGGCCTTGCTTCCCCTTCGAAGGGAAGGTCGTGTTTGTGTGAGAGACTGTTGGATGGGGGAAGAAATAGTGAGGAGAGGGCTGCCACTAGCACAGGGGTTAAGTTTGGGAACAGAGGCCGGGGCCTGGCCCTGTGTGACTCAACTGTGGGTCTGAGAAGAGCCAGGGCCTTTCTACAGCCTTGTCAAACCTCCAAGTGCCCACAGTCCCCCAGAGAAGGATCCCTTCTTTGACTGTCAGTGGCAGCTTCTTGGCATCTAGGTCAGGAGAAGGACCATGTGTCAATCAATGTGTCCATCCACTTCCTTATGGAGAAATAGCGATTTGTAGTTTCCTAGCTGAGATCAAGTCAACAGATGCTAGGACAAAGCCAGTTTTTTACTAGAAACAGAATTCTATGTAGTGTGTCGTTCTGGACCTCCTGTCTCTGAAGAATATGTCTCTTCTGGGAATCTGAGGAGGTGATGGGCAAGTGTTAGTAGGGCAGAGTGTGACAGTCAAATGAGCAGCAGTTGTCTGGGTGTCTACCTAAACATGTTGGGCAGCTGGGGAAGAGTGGTAAAAAAACTTTTAGCAAAACAAGGTTATCCTGTGCTTCTCCAACACCCCCACGAACCCAGCTCTGAGCACTGGTTTTCCTTCCAAAATATGTGGTCCCGATTAGACCCTCAGGATCGCAAATGCCGGTGCCTCAAGACCAGGCCCCACAGCTCTACATGACCATCGTCTGGGACCAGAGGAAATGCTCCAGTGCCACCCTCTTCCCATGAGACCAAGGTTCTTGTGCCCATCCCCAGAGGAGGCCTGAGTGAATCCTGAGGACCGTCCCACCTCCCCACTCCTCCACTGCATGTCCATTCTGCTCAAAGCCCTACAGCCGCAACCCCCAAGCAGCACCCGGGTCAGGGCAGGATGGCAAAGGGGAAAATCTAACTAATATATCTGAAGAAACTGCTCAAAGCATCTCTCCAGCCCTGAGGCCCATGTCTCTAATGTCGACAGAGGTCAATGTTCAGACATGCCCTGCTGTCAAGAAGGAGCCATGGGTATCGTAGTCCTCCAAAAGGGAAGGTTACTGAGTGTGTGTATGTGTATGGCTGTGAACTAATTGTGGGGAGGGAATGTGTGCTTGTTGTAGTATAGTAACCTCCCAAGCACTTAGAACAGTGCTTTGCACACAGTAATAGCCCAGTAAATCCCAACTCTGCCACTTGTCAGCTGTGTGACCTTAGTCAAGTTACTTAACTTCTCTGTGTATCAGTTACCTCACCTGTAAAACGGGAGACTCACGTGGGACAACCTGATTACCCTGTATCTACCCCAGCGCTTAGAACAGTGCTCGGCACATAGTAAGCACTTAACAAATACCATTATTATCATATTATTATTATTTATAAACACCATTGAATGTGTGTGTATGATAGAGTTAGCTTAAAGGGGGGAATAGTGAGGAAGGGGCTTCCACACCCAGCACAAGGGATGGGGCTCTGTGCAGGGCACAGGTACTGTCTGACTTGACTGTGGGACCGAAAAGACTCAGGGCCCTTTATTCTGTAGACAGGTCCAACCTCCTTGTGCCTGTTCCGTCTGCAGGACCACCATGTGTAGTCTGCGCCCCACAGAGGAATGAACGCTTGTCAGACAAGAAGGCTTTGTGGTGGACAGTGGTGGCTTCTGGGCATCTCTGTCAGGAGGACACAGTGTCAGTTACTTTTTCCACTCCATTTGTATTTGAGATGCAGAGTCGTGTGTGGGTTCCTGAGACCAAGTCACACGGGATGGAGGTGGGAGTACAGAAGGTAGGTATTGTACTAGATACAACTCGATTCAGTCAGCAGTTCTGGATTTGCAGTCCCTGTGACGTGAACCTCTCCTGGGGATCGGAGGAGTGGGGTGTGGATCCGTGTTAGTTGGGCAGAATGAAGCAGTCACTGTAGTTATCTGGGTATCCACCTAACCTCAAATGAAAACTAGATTGCTTTCAACACACTCTCTCTCCCTTTCTTTCAGACATCAGTTTTTCTGGAGACCAGAGTGTTTGACAGATGTGATTCTTAGCTGCTGACGGAGGGCAGGATGGTGAGACTTGTGCCTCCACAGTCACTCATACAGTAGTGTCTTCTGGGGCCAGTTCTCACAATGCCAGGAGTGTGTCAGCCAGAATGGCCTGAGAAGTTCTGCGCTGCCCCACTCCTGTCGGCCTACCCATCTGATTCCCCCAGTTCTGTGTCAGGCTAGCTCTGAGACCTCAGAGGAAGCACCACGTCCTTCACTCCCCTGACATTGCACAGCTCAGGGCTGGATGAGCAAGGGGCAAATCTGCCCATCTCTTTCTCTCTAGAAAAGCCACTCGATGCATCACCCTACCGAAGGACTCTTTCCCTGCAGTGAGGGCCCAGTAAGGTCCGTCCTCAGGCTCACCCTGCTGTTGAAAGATTGAGCCGCACTTTCGGCTTCCATGTGAAATGGGAGGTATTGTCTGGGTCTGTTTGCATGAACGATGGGTTTACTCCAAGGGGGAGAACAGAGAGGAAGGAAATATTCCTCATGGCAAGGAAGCCTGTTCTGGAAACAGGGGTCGGGGCTCTGTGCAGGGAACTGGTTCTATCTGAAGTGACTATGGGACTGACAAACCCTGGGACCCTTAATTCTATAGATGGGACAAACCTCCTGGCACCCAAAACCCTGTCCATACATCCTCTGTCCTCTTGTCTCTCCTCACTCCCATCCATACTTCAATCTGCTACCCAGATCATTTTTCTACAGAAACATTCAGGCCATATTTCCCCATCCATCTCTGTATCAAACAAAAATTCCTCACCATGGACTTTAAAACACTCAGTCACCCTGCCCCCTCCTATCTCACCTCACTACTCTCCTACTCCACTCCAGCCCTCACAGTTCACCTCTCTAAAACCAACCTTCTCACTTTACCTCGATCTCATCCATCATGCTGCCAATCTCTCGCCCACACCCTTCCTCTGGCCTGGACTGACCTCCCTTGTCAAATCTGACAGACAGTGACACCCCCATCCCCACCCTAGAACCAAGCCTTACTAAAGACATATCTCCTCCCATAGGCCTTCCCTAACAAAACCCTCCTTTCGTCTTCTCCCACTCCCTTCTGTGATGCCCTGACTTGCTCCCTTTATTCCTCTCACCTCCCAGCTCCACCATACTCATGTACATATCCATAATTTACTGATTTATATTAATGTCTGTTTCCCCCTCTAGACTGTAAGCTCGTTGTGGGCAGGGAATATGTCTGCTTATTGTTGGATTGTCCTCTCCCAGTGCTTAGTACAGTGTCCTGCAGATAGTAAGCTCTCGAAACATACAATTGACTGACTGGAGAAGGGACCTTTCTGTGTCTGACACTGATATCCTCTTCATTTGGTCTTATTTATTGATCTCTTACTGTGTGCAGGGCACTGTACTAAGCGCTTGGGAAAGTAAAATAAAGCAACAAACAGACATATTCCCTCCTCACAACGAGTTCATAGTCTAGAGGGGGAGGTAGACATTAATTCAAATAAGTGAATAAATGAATAAATAAGCGCAGATTGTTTCAGTCATCTTAATGAGGTGATCTGCCTATGCACCTCACCTCTCCAGATGATAGGTTTAATGTTTGGTGGAGGAGAGGGAAAATGGTGTCTGCCAGAGAAACCTATGTTGTCTGCAATCTCCTACCACTCCTTCTTCAGCTATGAGACAACAGAACCTGCGGAAGACTGAAGGGTTTAGCCACAGAAGCAGAGGATAGGGCAAAGGACAGACAGGGTGAGGGAACCTGCCTCCTCACTTATCCACATGTGTCTCTTAAGTTCAGGTTCCACAACTCCACATGTGTTTCAGTCAGGACTGGTGGAGAAGGTGCAGTGACATTTTGCTTCCATTAAACCCAAACTGTACTGCCTCCTACCCAGAGGTGACTTCTGCAGTGAGTTCTGTGTTTTGGAAGGGGCAGGAGGTGGGTGTGGGGGAGAAGGGGAGCACGAGTCTGTCTTGTTGGCTCAGACATAGAAGCAGTATTTGCCCCTCAACCCCCTCAAAATTACTAGGTTGTCTGCAGTCATCTGGGCCTCCTTCTCCAGCTCTGAGAAGGACTAGAGACAGACACATTAGGAGCAACAAAACATTAAAACACAGGACACGTTCACAAAATAAAACCAAAATCAGCTGTTTTCTCTCACCCCAATCTGCATCAAATAGTGGGAAATGAGGACTTAGTTGGGGAAGACTTCTTGGAGGTGATGTGATTTTAGGAGGGCTCTGAAGGTTGGCAGAATGATGGTTTGTCTGCTTTACAGGGCCAGGCTGCTCTGACTACTCCTGGGGTACAGTGTCAGCAGCTCAGATGTGGGGGCTATTAGGAGGGAAAGGGAACTCAGACAGGAAAGAAAGCCTGGGGTGGGGGTCAGGCCAGAAATGAGACCCTCTGGAGAGCTGTTTAGAATTTGTGTTTCCTTGGACAAATCCTTTCATGCTAGAGATTAAATCCAATCCTAACCCTTATCCCTATCCTATCCTACCTTATCTTTCCCACAGTCATCCCCTCTTATAATGAAGCTGCTAGGGCCTCCTCCCTGGACACCTGATCTCTAACCCAGCTGCTTGCAATCAGGTGGAATACTGACCTCAATCCGGGCCCCTTCCCCTCCCTGCCCTACATAAGCCTCTAGAGCCTGAGGCTATTTGGAGTTGAGTTTGCTTTAACAGGAGGGCCTGTGGAGTTTAGGAGGATAAAAGGATCGTTTGCGGGTGAAGGAGGTGTGGAGTTTGGGGTAACTTTGAATCTGCTTTCTGGCTTGCTTACTATGGGCTCTTCAACAGGAAGGGCCAGGTAATTTTCCTAAAGGTGTCCATGGCGGGCTATGTAGAGGCGTAATCTTTCACCTTTCCTGACTTTATTCGTCCCTGTGATGGAAGTGGGTAGTGGGGTGAAGGGCCTAAAACTCCATTTCAGAAGGCTTCTTGGCCATTCCAACTGCCTCTTTGTTCTCCAGCCTTTCTCTCTGGCTGGAGAACATCTCTCTTTCAACAGATGATGCAATACAGGTAAGGGAAGGATCTCAGTATAAGGGTATGTACCTAATTGCTGTGATGTGAATATTTCAGTGCTTAGAGGGTTGTATTATGTGCGTGGGTGTACTGGAAGGGAAAATAAAGAGTGTGTGTGTGTGTGTGTGTGTGTGTGTGTGTGTGTGTGTGTGTGTAGTTCACTCTTTCCATTCTCCTTTCCCAGGGAAGAAACCCTTTAGTGTTTGCTGGTGGCTTTTGGAAATATAGAGCTAGGTGGAGTATACTCCCCATCAGTGTGTCGACCCCATTCTTCTCTGAGAAGAGTTGAGTGGGCTGCACGTGAGTCATGAGGGGTGAGGGTGGGGAGGACAAAATAGCCATTGTATTAGAAAGTGAATTATTCCTTACATAGCTGCTGGACATCCAGTCCCTTGAAGACAAGTCATCATCATCTTATGTACCATTATTATCATTATCATTATTATTTTTATTATTATTATTATCATCATGAAATAGAAAAAATAAGGGTCTTAGGGAAGACTTCTTAGAGAAAATATGATTTTAGGAGGTCTTTGAAGGTAGGGAGAGTGGTGGTCTGTTTGCTTTGAAGTGCCAGGTTGCCCTGACTCTTCCTTTGGTCCAGGGTCAGCATGCTGGAAGTAGGGGCTGGAGGAGGAAACTGAGACAAGATGGGAGGGTGGGGTGGAGGTCTAGCCAAGGATGACGCCCACTGGAAAGCTGTTTGAAATTTGTGTTTCTATGGGCAACCGCTTTCATAATAATAATGATGGTATTTTTAAAGTGCTTCCTCTATGTCAGGAGGCGCTTTACTAAGCAGTGGGTGGACATAAGCCAAGGACATGAGGGACACAGTCCGTCATGGATTTTGACTCACAATCTCAATCCCCTTTTTACAGATGAGGTAACTGAGTCACAGAGAAGTAAAGTGCCCAGGGTTACATAGCAGATAAACGGCAGAGGTGGGATCAGAACCACGCTAGGAATGTTTTCCCCCTAACCCAAACTGTATCTATTGCCTAACCTTTTCCCCTCACCTTACCTTTTCCCCTGACTTAGCCTTTTACCCTAGCCTAACCTTTTCCCCTAGCGTATCCTTTACTTCTGGCCTAACCTTTTTCCCTGGCCTAAACTCTTCCCCTTCTCTAAACTTTTCCCCTAGCTTAACATTTTCGACTAACATAACTTTTTTCCCGGCCTAACCTTATCACCTAACCTAAACTTTCTCCCTAGCTTATCCTTTTCACCTAAACTAAACTTTTCACCTACCCTAACCTATTCCCCTAGCTTAACCCTTTCTCCTAGCTAAACCCTTTCCCCTGGGCTAACATTTCCTTTACATATCCTTTTCCCTTGGCCTAACCTGTTCCTCTGGCCTAACTTTCTCCCTGGCCTAAACTTTTCCCTAGCCAAACCTTTTCACCTAGCCTAATCTTTCCCCCTAGGCAAACATTTTCCCCTGGCCAAAACTTTTCCACTAGCCTAACCTGTTCCTCCAGCCTAACCTGTTTCCCTAGACAAACATTTACACCCAGCCTAACCTTTTCCCATTCCAAAACCTTTCCCCTAGCCTAATCCTACCCATAGACTAAACTTTTCCCTAACCTAACTTTTATACCTAGCCTAAACTTTTCCCTTAGCCTAACCTTCCCCGTCATCTAACATTTCCCCAGTCCTAATCTTTACCCCTAGCTTAACATTTTCCCCTGGCCTATCCTTTTTCCCTTTGTCTAACTGCTTCCCCTTGTCTAACAATTTTACCTAGCCTAACCTTTTACCCTGACCTATCCTTTTCCCCTGACCTAACCTTTCCCTTGGCCCAAACTTGTACCCTGGCCTAACCTCTTCCATTAGATGCCTAAACGTTCCCCCTGGCCTCACCTTTTCCCCTAGCCTAACCTTTACACCTAGCCTAACCTTTACACCTAGCCTAAGCTTTTCCCATAGCCTAAACCTTCCCATCCTCTAACCTTTCCCCTAGCCAGACCTTTTCCCCTAGCCTAACCTTTTCCCCTAGACCAACCTTTTCCCTAATCGAACATTTTCCCCTAGCCTATCCTTTTCCCTGATCAAACATTTTCCCCTGGCCTATCCTTTTCCCCTTGCCTAACCTTTTCCTTTAGGCTAACTTTATCCCTTAGTCTAACCTTTTCCCTGATCTAAACTTTTGCCCTGCCCTAACCTTTTCCTTAGCCTAACTTTATCGCCTAGCAAAACCTTGTCCCCTAGCTTAACATGTTCCCCAGCCTAACATTTTCCCGGGCCTAAGCTTTTCCCCTAGCGTACCCTTTGAACGTAACATAAAATTTTACCTACCCTCACCTACCCTTTTCCACTATTCTAATGTGTTCCCCTATGCTAACCTTTCCCCTAGCCTAATCATTTCCTGGCCTAACCATTTCCCCTGACATAACCTTTTTCCTTGGCCTATCATTTTCCCCTGGCCTAACCTTATCCTCTTGCCTAAACCTTTCCCCTGGCCTAACCATTTCCCCTGGCCTAAGCTCTTCCCAGGCCTAACCTCTCCCCCTAGCCTAACACTTTCCCCAAGCTTAATCTTTTTCCCTAAGCTAACCTTTACACCTAGCCTAACCTTTTTCCTTACCCTAAACTTTCCTGTAGCCTAACCTTTCCCGTCTCCTGACCTTTTCCCCTAGCCTATCCCTGACCCACCATTTTCCCCTGGCGTATTAATTTCCCCTACCCTAACCTTTTCCACTAGCCTAACCTTTTCCCCTGGCCTGATCTTTTGCCTGACCTAACCTTTAGCCCTGACCTAACATTTTCCCTTGGCCTATCCTATTCCCTTAGCCTAACCCTTTCCCCAAGCCGAACCTTTTTCCCTAAGCTAACCTTTACACCTAGCCTAACATTTTCCTGTGGCCTAAACTTTTCCTGTGGCCTAACCTTTCCCGTTGCATAACCTTTCCCGTCACCTAACCTTTTTCCCTAGCCTAACATTTCTCCTGACCTAACATTTTCCCCTGGCCTATCATTTTCCCTTAGCCTAACCTTTCTCCTTTTCCCTGACCTAACCTTTTCCCCTGGCCTGACCTTTTCCCTGACCTAACATTTTCCATTAGCCTAACTTTTTCCCCTAGCCTAACTTTTTCCTCTTGCCTAACCTTTTCCACTGGCCTAAGCTTTCCCCTAGCCTGACCTTTTCCCCTGGCCTAACCTCTTCCCTTAGCCTAACCTTTTCCCCATAGCCTAAGCTTTTCCCCTAGCCTAAATGTTTCCTGTGGCCTAAACCTTTCCCCTGGCCTAAACTTTTCCCCTAACCTAAGCTTTCTCTGTAGCCTAACCTTTTTCTGTAGCCTAACCTTTTCCCATAGCATAAACTTTTCCAGTAGCCTAACCTTTTCCCATAGCCTACCCTTTCCAGTCACCTACCTCTTCCTACGGTCTAACCTTTCCCCTACCCTAACACTTTCCCCTAGCCTAACCTACTAACCTACTCTGACCTAACATTTTCCCCACCGACTATCCTTTTCCCCTAGCCTTTTTTCCCTTAGCCTAACCTTTTCCCCATAGCTTAACCTTTTTCCCTTGGCCTAACCTTTACCCTTGGCCTAACCTTTTCCCCTGCCTCACCTTTTCCCCTAGGTTAAGCTTTCGAACTAACCTAACCAATACACCGAGACTGTTGTTTTCCGCTAGCCTAACCTTTTCCACTATTCTAACCATTTCCCCTATCATCACCTTTCCCTTAACCTAATCATTTCTCATAGCCAAAACATTTTTCCTGGCCTAAATTCTTCCCTGGCCTAAGCTTTTCCACAGCCTAACCTTTACCCTATCCTACCCATTTTCTTGAGCCTAACATTTTCCCGTAGCCTAAACTTTTCCAGTAGCCTAATGTTTTCCCCTAGCCTAACCTTTTCCTTAGCCTAGTCTTTGCCCTAGCCTAACATTTTCCCCTGGCCTAACCTTTCCCCTGGCCTAACCGTTTCCCCTGGCCTAACATTTTCCCCTGGCCTAACTTTTTTCCATGGTCTAACCTTTTCCCCTAGCCTAATCTTTTCCCATAGCCTTAACTTTTACCCTAGCCTAACCTTTTCCCCTGGCCTAACTTTTTCCCCAGCCTGACAATATCTGCTACTCTAAATCTTTCAATATCTGCTACTCTAAATCTTTCCACTACCCTAACCTTTTCCCCTAGCCTAATCATTACAAATAGCCAAACCTTTTGCCTTGGCCTAAACTTTTCCCTTAGCCCAGCCTTTTCCCTTAGCCCATCCTTTTCCCCTAGCCTAACCTTTTCCCCTAGCCTAACCTTTTCCCCGGTCTTATCTTTCCCCCTAGACTAACCCTTTGCCTTGGTCTAACCTTATCCCCTGCCCTAACCTTTTCCCATGGTCTAACCTGTTTCCCAGTCATAAGCTTTTCCCCAAGCCTAAGCTTTTCCATGTTCTAACCTTTTCCCCTAGACTAATGATTTTCCCTAGCCTAAACCTTTTCTCCTAGCCTAAACCTTTTCCCCTGGCCTAACCTTTTTCCCCAGGCTAACCTTTTCCCTGGCCTAATCTTTTTCCTTGGCATAACCTTTTCCACTGGATTAACCTTTTCCCCGGTCTAGCCCTTTCCCCTAGCCTAACCTTTCCCGTACCCTACCGTTTTCACCTTGATTAACATTTTGCCTTGGCCTATGCTTTTCCCTGACATAACCTCCTCCCCTGGCTTAACCTTTCCTTTAGCCTAACCTTTTTCTCTAGCCTGACCTATTCCCTGGACCTAATGTTTTCCCCTGGCCTAAACTTTTCCCTCAGTCTAACCTTTTCTCTTGCCTAACCTTCACTCTTGCCTAACTTTTCCCCCTAGCCTAACCTTTTCCCCTGGCCTAATCTTTTCCCTTGGCCTAACCTTTTCCCCTAGCCTTAAGCTTTCCCCAGTCTAAACTTATCCCCTCATCTAACCTCATCCCCTGGCCTAGCTTTTTCCCTGTTCTGACCTTTTCCCTTACCCTAAACCTTTCCACTAGCCTTTTCCCTCTAGCCTAAACATTTCAAATAGCCTAACCTTTTCCCTTGGCCTAACCTTCTTCCTGGCCTAACCCTTTCCCCTAGCCTAACCATTTCCCCTAGACTAACCTTTTCCCCTAGCCTTAACCTTTCCCCTATTCTAACCTTTTCCCTTAGCCCATCCTTTTCCTTAGCCTAACCATTCCCATAACCTAACCATTCCCTAAAGCCTGACCTTTTCCCCTAGCCTAACCTTTTGCTTTGGTCTAACCTTTTCCCATGGTCTAGCCTGTTCCCCCATTCTAAGCTTTTCCAAGGCCTAACCTTTTCCCCTAGGCTAACCATTTTCCCTAACCTAACCTTTTCTCCAAGCCTAACCCTTTTCACAATCCTAACCTTTCCCCCTGGCCTAACCTTTTCCCTTGGCCTATGCTTTTCCCTGTCATAATCCTTCCCCTGGCTTAACCTTTTCCCTAGCCTGACCTACTCCCTGGGCATAACTTTTCCCCTGGCATAACCTTTTCTCTTGTCTAACCTTTTCCTCTACCTTACCATTTCCTATTGTCTAACCCTTTCCCCTAGCCTAACCATCTCCCTGCCCAACCTTTTGCCCTAGCCAAACCTTTACCCTGACCTAACCTTTTCTCCACCCTAACCTTTTCCCCTGACCTAACCTTTTCCCCGACCTAACCTTTTCCCCCTGACCTAACCTTTTCCTCAGCCTATCCTTTTCCCCCAGCTGAACACTTTCCCCTAGCTTAAGCTTTTCAAATAACCTATCAAATACACCTAGCCTATCCTTTTCCCCTAGCCTAACCTTTTCCACTGTTCTAACCATTTCCCCTATCCTAACTTTCCCCTAACCTTTCATTCATTCAATAGTATTTATTGAGCGCTTACTATGTGCAGAGCACTGTACTAAGCGCTTGGGATGAACAAGTCGGCAACAGATAGAGACAGTCCCTGCCGTTTGACGGGCTTACAGTCTAATCGGGGGAGACGGACAGACAAGAACAATGGCACTAAACAGCGTCAAGGGGAAGAACATCTCGTAAAAACCTAAGCATTCCCCATAGCCAAACCTTTACTCCTGGCCAAACCTTTTCCCCCGGCCTAACCTTTACCTTGGCCTAAGCTTTTCCATGGCCAAACCTTTCCCCTAGCCTTGTCCTTTCACCTAGGCTAACCATTTCCCCTACCCTAACCATTTTCTGAGCCTACCCCATAGCCTAATGTTTTCCCCTAGCCTAACCTTTTCCCTAACCTAATCTCTGCCGTAGCATAACCTTTTCCCGTAGCTTAACCTTTCCCCCCACCAAACCTTTTCTCCTACCCTAATCTTTTCCCCTGGCCTAACCTTTACCCGACCTAAACTTTTCCCCTAGCCTAACCTTCTCCCCTAGCCTAACCTTTTCCCCTAGCCTAACATTTTCTCTATCCTATCCTTTTCCCTTGGCCTAACATTTTACCCTGACTTAACCCATTCCGCTATCCTAACCTTCTCTCCTAGCCTAACTTTTCTCTTTGCCTAATGTCTTTACCTAGCCGAACCTTCTCCCTTGGTTTATCCTTTCCCCTGGCCTAACCTTTGCCCATAGCCTACCCTTTTCTTCCAGCCTAACTTTTTCCCTTAGCTTAACCATTTCCCATTGCCTAAAATCTTCACCAACCTAACGTATTTCCCCAGCCTAGCCTTTTCCCCTAGTCTATACTTTTTCCCTGGCCTACCCTTTTCTTCTAACCTAAACCTTTCACCTTGCCTAACCTTTTCCCCTAGTCTATACTTCTCCCCTAGCCTAACCTTGTCCCCTAGCCTAAGCTTTTCCCCTGACCTAAACTTTTCACCCTGCCTAACCTTTTCCCCTAGCCTAATGTTTTCCCCAACCTAATACTTTCCCATGTCCAACCTTTTTCCTTGGCCTAAACTTTTCCCCTAGCCTAACCTTTTCCCCTGGCCTAAATTTTTCTCTGGCCTGGCCTGACCTTCTCCCCTAGGCTAACCTTTCCCTCCTAGACTAAACTTTCGCTTGCCTAATCTTTCCCCTGGCCTAACCCTTTTCCCTAGCTTATCCATTTTCCATAGCCTAACCTCTTCCCTAGCCTACCTTTTACCCTAGCCTACGCATTTCCCCGAAACTAACCTTTTCCCTTAGCCTAACCTTTTCCCCTGGCCTATCCTTTTCCTTTAACCTAACGTTTTCCCCTAGCCTAACATTTTCCCCTAGCCTAGCCTCTTCCCATGGCCTAATCTTTTCCCATACCCTTTCCTGACCCCCAGCTTAACCTTTATCCTAACCTAAACTTTTCCCCTAATCTAACCTTTTCCCTTGGCCTTTCTGTTCCGCTGACCTAACCTCTTCCCAAGGCCTAAGGTTTTCCCCTGGTGTAACCTTTTCCCCTAACCTAAACTTTACAGCTAGTCTAACCTGCTTTTCCCATAACCTAACCTTTACACCTAGCCTAACCTTTTCCCAAAGGCTTACCTTTCCCCCTGGCCTAAACTTTCCCCCTGGTCTAACCATTCCTCCTGGCCTAACCTATTCCCTGAATTAAACTGTTTCCATGGCCTAACATTTTCCCCTAGCCTAACCTTTCCCCTAACATAAACTTTATAACTTGCCTAATCTCTTCCCGTAGCCTAACCTTTCTCCTTGCCTAACCTTTGGCCCTAGCCTAACATTTTCCCTGATGTAACATTTTCCCCTGCCCTAAACTTTTCCCAAGCCCTAACCTTTTCCACTGGCCTAAGCTTTTCCACAGCCTAAACTAACCTAAGCATTTGGTTCCAGTTTGGTCCCCCTAGAGCTTGTCTTGGAGGTTTGACCCCTAACCTTTTTGGTTCCAGTTTGGGCCTCCCCAGCCTTTGCCTTGCAGGTTTGCCCCCCGGCCCACAGCCATGGCTTTGCAGGTCTGGCCCCGAACCCTGTTGGTTCCAGTTTGAGCACCCTAGAATTTGTATTGCAGGTTTGGCCCTGAACGCTTTTCATTCCAGTTTAGGCCCTGCAGCCTTTACTTTGCAGGTTGGTCCTGGAACACTTTTTGTTACCAATTTGGGTTGTGCAGCCTTTGTCTTGCAGTTTGGCCTCGAACCCTTTTGTTCATAGGTTGGGCTCCCTAGAGTTTGCCTTGGAGGTCTGTCCCCGTACCCTTTTGGTTCCAGTTTCACCTCCCCCAAGATGGCCTTGCTGGATTGGGCCCGATGCCATTTCGTTTCAGTTTGGGTCCTGGAGATTTTGCCTTGCAGGTTTGGCCCCGATCCATTTTGGTACCAGTTTGCCCACCCTCCCCCATAGTTTATCTTGCAAGTATGGCCCCGAACCTTTATGGTTCCATTTTGGGCCCCCTAGAGATTGCCATGCAAGTTTGGCCCCAAACACTTTTCGTTCAGGTTTGGGCCCCGCAGGTTTGGCCTTGCAGATTTGGCCTGGAACTCTTTTCATTCCAGTTTGGGTCCTGCAGACTTTGGCTTTTGCAGGTTGGGCCCGGATCCCTTTTGGTTCCACTCTGAGTCCCAGAGCCTTTGCCCTGAACCGTTTCGTTCCAGTTTGGGCCTCACAGCCTTTGCCTTGCAGGTTTGGACCCGAAATTGTTTTGTTCCAGTTTGGGCCCCACAGCCTTTGTTTGCCTTGCAGGTTTGGTCCCAAACACTTTTGGTTCCAGCTGGGCACCTTTGAGTTTGCCTTGCTGGTTTGGCCCCGAACCATTTTCGTTTCAATTTGAGCTCCATGACCTTTGCCTTGGAGGTTCCACCCTGAACCTTTTTAGTTCCTGTTTGGGCCCTGCAGCCCTTCCCTTGCAAGTTTGATCCTGAAAACTTTTGGTTCCAGTTTGGACCGCTCAGGCTTTCCCTTGCAGGTTTGACCCTAAAGTTTTTTGGTTCCAGTAAAGGCGCCCTAGTGTTTGTCTTGCATCCTTTTCATTCAGGTTTGGGCAGCACAGCCTTTCCCTTGCAGGTTTGGCCCCAAACTCTTTTCATTCCAGTTTGGGTGCCTCATACTTTGCCTTGCAGGTTGGGTCCCAGACACTTTTCATTCGAATTTGGGCTCCGAAGACTTTGCCTTGCAGGTTTGGCTCTGAACCCTTTTGGTTCCAGTAAGGGCACCCTAGTGTTTGCCTTGCATGGACCCTGCAGCCTTTGCCTTGCAAGTTTGGCCCCAAAGCCTTTTGGTTCCAGTAAGGGCACCCTAGTGTTTGCCTTGCATGTTTGGTCCTGAACCCTTTTTGTTCAGGTTTGGGTCCTGCAGCCTTTTGCCTTGCAAGTCTGTCCCCGTATGCTTTTGATTCCAGTTTGGGCCCCACGGCCTTTCCTTGCAGATTTGGGCCCAAACTCTTTTCGTTCCAGTTTAGGTCCTCCCTATTTTGCCTTGCAGGTTTGGCCCCAAACACATTTCATTCAGGTTTGGGGCCCACAGCTTTTTCCTTAGAGGTTTTGCCCCTAACCCTTTTCCTTCCACTTTGGGCCCTGCAGCCTTTGACTTGCAGATTCAGCCCTGAACACGTTTGCTTCCTGTTTGCGTCCCACAGCCTTTGCCTTGCAGGTTTGGCCATGTACCCTTTTGGTTCTAGTTTGGGCCCCGCAGAGTTTGCATAGCAGGTTTGGCCCAAACCCTTTTATTCCAGTTTGGGCCCCCTAGGGTTTATCTAGTAGGTTTGACCCTGAACTGTTTCGTTCCAGTTTGTGGCCAGCAGCCTTTGCCTTGCAGGTAAGCCCTAAACCCTATTTGCGGCAGTTTGGGTCCACCATAATTTGCATTGCAGGTTGGGCCCTGAACCTGTTTCGTTAAGGTTTCAGCCCCACAGGCTTTGCCTTGCGGATTTGGCCCCGATCGCTTTTCGTTTTAGTTTTGGTCGTGCAGCCTTTGCCTTGCAGGTTTTGCCCTGAACCCTTTTGGTTCCAGTTTGCATCCCACAGCCTTTGCCTTGCAAGTTTGACCCCATACCCTTTTGGTTTCAGTTTGGAACACACAGCCATTCCCTTCCAGGTTTGGCCCCAAACCCTTTTCATTCCAGTTTGGGCCCACCATACTTTGCCTTTCAGGTTGCACTCCGAACCCTTTTCATTCACGTTTGGTCCCCGCAGGCTTTGCCTTGCAGACTTGGCCCTGAACCCCTTTGGTTCGAATTTGGACCCCACAGACTTTGCCTTGCAGGTTTGGCCCAGAGCTCTTTTGGTTCCAGTTTGGGTCTAACAGTCTTTGCCTTGCAGGTTTGGCCTGAACCTTTTTGGTTCCAGTTTGGGCCCCGAAGTCTTTACCTTGCGGGTTTGGACCCAAAGACTTTTGGTTCCAGTATGGGGATCCTAGTGTTTGCCTTGCAGGTTTGGCCCCGAACATTTTTCATTCAGTTTTGGGCCTCACAGCCTTTGACTTGAAGGTTTGGCCCTGAACCCTTTTGATGCCAGTTTGGGCCCCACAGCCTATCCTTGCAGATTTGGGCCCAAACCCTTTACTTTATAGTTTGGGTCCCCCCTACTTTACCTTGTAAGTTTGGCCCCAAACACTTTTCGTTCAGGTTTGGGCCCCACAGCTTTGCAGATTTTGCCCCTAAACCTTTTCTTTCCACTTTTGCCCCCTCAGCCTTTGACTTGCAGGTTTGGCCCCGAACCCTTTTGGTTCCAATTTGGGCCCCTCAGACTTTGTCTTGCAGGTTTGGCCCCAAACCCTTTTGGTTCCAGTTTGGACCCCTCAGACTAGCCTTGCATTTTTGTTCCAGTTTCACCCCTCCTAGATTTTGCCTTGAAGGATTGGCCCCAGACCCATTTCATTTCAGTTTTTGTCCTGCATCCTTTGTCTTACAGGTTTTGCCCCGAACAATATTAGTACCAGTTTGGCAGCCCCGGAGTTTGTTCTGCAGGGTTGGCCACAAACCCAATTGATTCAAGTTTGGGGCCCCTAGAGATTGCCATGCAGGTTTGGCCCCGAACCCTTTGGGTTCCATTCATTCATTCATTCATTCATTCAGTAGTATTTATTGAGCACTTATTATGTGCACTCCACTGTACTAAGTGCTTGGAAATTACAATTTGGCAACAGATAGAGACAATTCCTCCCCAGTGATGGGTGCACAATCTAATTGGGAGAGACAGATAGCAGAGCAAAACAGGACAAAACAAAAAACAAGATGACATAATCACGATAAATAGAATCAAGGGGATGCACACCTCATTAACAAAATATGTAGGGTAATAAATAATATATACAAATGAGCAAAGTGCTGAGGGGAGGGTAAGGGGGGGGAAGAGCAGAGGGTGGGGTTGGGTGGAGGGGGGAGCAAGGGAAAGGGAACTCAGCTGAGAGTTGAAGGGGGAGGAGTAGGGGGGTGGAGGGAGAGCAGAAGGAAAAGGGGGGAGCTCAGTCTAGGAAGGCTTCTTGGAGGAGGTGAGCTCTCAGTAAGGCTCTGAAGAGGGGAAGAGAGTTAGTTTGGCGGATGTGAGGAGGGAGGGCATTCCAAGACAGCAGTAGGGTATGGGGCCACAGGTCGACGGTAGGATAGGTGTGAACAGGGAACAGTGAGGAGGTGAGCGGCAGAGGAGTGGAGTGTGCGGGGTGGGCAGTAGAAAGAGAGTAGGGAGGAGAGGTAGGAGGGGGCAAGGTGACGGAGAGCCTTGAAGCCTAGAGTGAGAAGTTTTTGTTTCATGCGGAGGTTGATAGGCAACCACTGGAAATTTTTAAGGAGCGAAGTGACATGCCAAGAGCATTTCTGCAGGAAGATGATCCGGGCAGCAGAATGCAGAATAGACTGGAGCAGGGAGACACAGGAGGAAGGGAGACCAGAAAGAAGGTTGACACAGTAATCCAGTCGGGATAGTATGAGAGCTTGTACCAGTAAGATAGCTATTTGGATGGAGAGGAAAGGGCGGATCTTGGCAATACTGTAAAGGTGAGACCGGCAGGCATTTGTGATGGATTGGATGTGTGGGGTGAATGAGAGAACTGAGTCAAGGATGACACCAATGTTCCGGGCTTGAGAGATGGGAAGGATGGTCATATCCACAGTGACAGGGAAGTCGGGAAGAGGACAACGTTTGGGAGGGAAGATAAGGAGCTCAGTTTTGGACACGTTGAGTTTTAGGTGGAGGGCAGACATCCAGGTGGAGATGTCCTGGAGGCAGGAGGAGATACAAGCCTGAAGGGAAGAGGAGAGAACAGGGGAGGAGATGTTGATTTGGGTGTCATCTGCATAGAGATGATAGTTGAAGCTGTGGGAGCGAATGAGTTCCTCAAGGGAGTTTAGCCCCACGTTTTTTTGCCTTGCAGATTTGGCCCCAAAGCCTTTTGGTTCCAGTTTGGGCACCATAGTGTTTGCCTTGCAGCTTTGGACCTGAACCCTTTTGGTCCTAGTTAGGGGCATGCAGCCTTCGCCTTGCAGTTTTGGCTCCGAACCCTTTTATTTCCGGTTTAGATCCCGCGGGCATGGCCTTGCAGGTTGGGCCCGAACCATTCCCATTCCAGTTTGGGCCCACTAGAGTTTGCCTTTGCATGGCAGGTTTGGCCCCAAAACTTTTGGGTTACAGTTTGGCCCTCACAGCCTTTCCCTTTCAGGTTTGGCCCTGACCCCATTTCACTTCAGTTTGGGTCCTGCAGCATGTCACCTGCAGGTTGGGCCCAGAATGCTTTTGGCTCCAGTTTCGGTCCTGCAGCCTTTGCCTTGCAGGTTTGGCTCTGAACACCTTTGGTTCCAGTTTGGGCACCCTAGAGTTTGCCTTGCGCGTTTGGCCCCGAACCCTTTTCATTCAGGTTCGGGCCCTGCAGGCTTTACCTTGCACGTTTGGCCGCGAACCCTTTTGGTTCCCGTTTATCCCTGCAGCCTTTGCCTTGTAGGTTTGGCCCCCAACACTTTTTGTTCCAGTTTAGCTCCCCCAGAGTTTGCCTTGCAGGATTGGCCACCAACACTTTTTGTTCCAGTTTGGCCCCACCCAGAGTTTGTCTTGCAGGATTGGCCCCGAATCCAATTTATTTCAGTTTGGGTCCTACAGCCTTTGCCTTACAGGTTTGGCCCCGAACCCTTTTTGTTTTAGGTTTGGCCCCTTAGCATTTGCCTTGCAGGTTGGGCACCAAATACTTCTTATTCCAGTTTGGGCCCCTTAAAGTTTGCCTTGCAGGTTGGGTCCTGAACGCTTTTCATTCAGGTTTGGGCCCTGCAGCCTTTGCCTTACAGGTTTGCTACCCTAGCCTTTGCTTTGCAGTTTTGGCCAAACCCTTGTGGTTCCAGTTTGGGCCCTGCATCCTTTGCCTTGCAGGTTTGGCCCCAAAGCCTTTTGGTTCCAGTTTGGGCATCCTAGTGTTTGCCTTGCAAGTTTGGCCCCAAACCCTTTTTGTTCAGCTTTGGGCCCCGCAGCCTTTGCCTTGCAGGTTTAACGCTGAACCCTTTTCGTTCCAGTTTGGGTCCTGCAGACTTTGCCTTGCAGGTTGAGCCCGGAACCCTTTTGGTTCTACTTTGGGCCTCACAGCCTTTGCCTTGCAGGTTGGGCCCTGACCACTTTTAGTTCCAGTTTGGGTCCCGCACACTTTGCTTTGTAGCTTTGGTAAAGGCTGGGGGGCAAATCTGGAAGGTATAGTTTGGAGGGGCCCAAACTGGAACCAGAAAGGTTCGGTGCCAGACCTGCAAGGCAAATGCTGGGGGGCCAAAACTGCAGTGAGAAAGGTGCGGGGCCAGCCCTTTAAGGCAAAAGCTGGGGTGTCCAAATTGGAATGAAAACCTTTCAGGGCAAGGCCTGCAAGGCAAAGGTTGGGGAGCCAAAACTGGAAGGCAAAAGCTGGGAGACCAAAACTGGAAGGCAAAGGCTGGGGGACCAAAACTGCAATGAGAAAGGTTTGGGGCCAGCCCTTTTAGACAAAGGCTGGGGTGTCCAATTTGGAACGAGAACCTTTCAGGGCAAAGCCTGCCAGGCAAAGATGGGGAGCCAAAACTGGAAGGCATAAGCTGGGAGGCCAAAACTGGAACTAGAAGGGTTTGGGGCCAGACCTGCAAGGCAAAGGCTCAGGGGGCAAAACTGGAAGACAAAAGCTGGGGGGGCCCAAACTGGACTGAGAAGGGTTTGGGGACAGGCCAGCCAGGCAAAGGCTGGGGGATGAAAACTGGAAGACAAAGGCTAGGGGGCCCAAACTGGAAGTAGAACGATTCGGGGCTAGGCTTGCAAGGCAAATGCAGGGGTGCGAAACTAGAAGACAAAGGCTCTGGGGCCCAAAGTAGAATAAGCTGGGTTTGGGGCCAGGCCTGAATAGCAAAGTCTTGGGGGCCAAAACTGGAACGAGAAGGATTTGGGGCCGGGCCTGAAAAGAAAAGGATTGGGGGTCAAAACTGGAAGGAAAAGGGTTTGGGGCCAGGCCTGCAAGCCAAAGGCTGGGGGGCCCAAATTGGAAGCAGAAGCGTTCAGGGCCAGGCCTGCAAGGCAAAGACTGGATGGTCAAAAGTGGAACGGGAAGGGTTCAGGGACAGAGCAGCAAGACAAAGGCTAGGGGGTGGCCAAAGCTGGAAGGCAAAGGCTAGGGACACAAAACTCAAAAGAGAAGGGTTTAGAGCCAGACTTGCAAGGAAAAGGATAGGGGGCTAAAACTGACCCGAGAAGTGTTCAGGGCCAGGCCTACAAGGCAAAGGCGGGCGGCCCAAGCTAGAATGAAAACAGTTCAGGGCCCGGCCTGCATGGCAAAGGCTGGGTGGCCCAAACTGGAAGGCAAAGGCTGGGGGGGCCAAATCTGGACCAAGTAAGGGTTCAGGGCCTGGCATTCAAGGCAAAAGCTGGAGGTGCATAACTTGATCGAGAAGGGTTTGGGGCCAGTCTTGGGAGGCAAAGGCTGGGGGGCCCAAACCAGAACGAGAAGTGTTCAGGGACAGACCAGCAAGGCAAAGGCTCGGGGGGGGGGGCAAAACTGGAAGGCAAAGGCTAGGGGCGAAAACTTGAAAGAGAAGGGTTCGGGGCCAGGCTTGCAAGGCAAATGCAGGGGAGACAAAGGCTGGAAGGCCCAAACTAGAACGAGAAAGGTTTCCGGCCAAGCCTGCAGGCAAAGCCTGGAGGGCCAATCCTGGAATGAGAAGGTTTCAGGGCCAGGCCTGCAAGAAAAAGGATGGGGGGCCAAAACGGGACCTAGAAGGGTTCAGGGCCAGGCCTACAAGGCAAAGGCTGGAGGCTCCAAACTGGAATGAAAAGCGTTCAGGGCCTGGCCTGCAAGGCAAAGGCTGGGTGGCCAAAACTGGAAGGCAAAGGCTGGAGGGCCAAAACTGGACCAAGAAGGGTTCAGGGTCTGGCATTCAAGGCAAAAGCTGGGGGTACAAAACTTGATCGAGAAGGGCTCGAGGCCAGTCTTGCAAGGCAAAGGCTGCAGAGCCAAAACTGGAAGGCAAAGGCTGGGAGGCCAAAACTGGAATGAGAAGGGTTCAGGGTCAGACCTGTAAGGCAAAGGCTGGGGTGTGCAAATTGGAAGGAGAATGGTTTGGGGACAGGCATGCAAAGCAAAGTTTGCGAAGCCAAAACTGGAAGGCAAAGACTGGGGATCCAAATCTGGAACGAGAATTGTCTGGGGCCACCCCTGCAAGGCAAAGGCTGGGGGGATGAAACTGTAAGATAAAATCTGGGGGGTCCAAAATGGAATGAGAATGGTTCAGGGCCAGGGTGTAAGGGAAAGGAAAGGGAGACCTAACTGGAATGAGAAAGGTTCAGGGCCAGGTCTGAAAAGCAAAAGCTGGGGAGCCCAAACTGGAATGAGAATATTTCGAGGACAGGCCTGCAAGGCTAAGTGTGGGGGGCCCAAACTGGATCGAGAAGGATTCGGAGCCAGGCCTGCAAGGCAAAGCCTGGGGGTGCCAAATTGGAATAAGAAGGGTTAGGGGCAAGGATTGCAACAAAAAGGCTAGGGGGCCAAACTGGCAAGCAAAACCTTGGTGGCCTAAGCTGGAATGAGAAGGGTTTGGGGCCAGGCCTGCAAGGTAAAGCCTGTGAGGCCCAAACTGAAATGAGAATGGTTTGAGTCCAGGCCTGCTAGGCAAAGGTTGGGAGGTCCTAACTGGAACGAGAAGGGTTTGGGATCAGGCCTGTAAGGCAAAGGCTGGGGTGCCCAAATTGGAAGAAGAACCTATCGGGGAGAGGCCTGCAAGGCAAAGATTGGGGGGCCAAAACTGGTAGGCAAAAGCTGGGAGGCCAAAACTGGAACTAGAAGGGTTTGGGTCAGACCTGCAAGGCAAAGCCTGGGGCAGGGCAGGGGGGTGGCAAAACTAGAATTCAGGGGCTCTGTGGCCCACACTAGAATGAGAAGGGCTTGGGGCCAGGCCTGAAAGGCAAAGGCTGGGTGGCCAAAACAGGAACAAAAAGGGTTCGGGGCCAGGCCTGCAAGGTAAGGTCTGAGGGGCCAATACTGGAACGAGTAGGGTTCAGGGCCAGGCCTGCAAGGCAAAGGTTAGGGGCCCCGAAAGGGTTCAGAGCCAGGCCTGCAAGACAAAGACTCGGGAGCAAAACTAGAAGTTATAGGCTCGGGTCCCAAACAGGAACAAGAAGGGTTTGGGGCGAGGCCAGCAAGGCAGAGTCTCAGAGGGCAAACTTGGACAAAGGCTGGGGGTCCTAAAATTATATTTTGGGTCCTGCAAGGCTAAGCCTGGGGGACTCAAACTGGAATACGAAGGGTTTGGGCCAGGCATGCAAGACAAAGGTTGGTGGGCCAAAACTGGGATGAGAATGGTTCGGATCCAGGCCTGAAAGACAAAGCCTGGGGGACCCAAAATGGAATGAGAATAATAATGTTGGTATTTGTTAAGCACTTACTATGTGCCAAGCACTGTTCTAAGCACTGGGGTAGACACAGGGGAATCAGGTTGTCCCATGTGGGGCTCACAGTCTTAATCCCCATTTTACAGATGAGGTAACTTGAGGCACCGAGAAGTTAAGTGACTTGCCCAAAGTCACATAGCTGACAAGTGGCCGAGCCGGGAATCGAACCCATGACCTCTGACTCCAAAGCCCGTGTTCTTTCCACTGAGCCACGCTGTTTCTCTAAGGGCAAGGCAAGCCTTGTGGGGGCAAAACTGAAAGTCACAGGTTGGAGGACCCAAACTGGAATGGGAAGGGTTTGGGCCAGGCATGCAAAGCAAAGGCTGGAGGGGCAAACGTAGAAGGAAAAGAGTTACAGACCAGGCCTGCAAGGAAATGGATGTGGGGCCAAAACTGGAAGGAAAAGGCTGGTGGGCCCAAACTGGAACAAAAGGGTTTGGGGCCATGAAAGCAAGACAAAAGCTTGGGGGTCAAACTGGAACGAGAAGGGTTCGGGGCCAGACCTGCAAGGCAGAGGCTGGGTTGGCCGAACTGGAAGACAAATGCTGGGCACCCACCTGGAATGAGAAGGGTTCGGGGACAGTCCAGCCAAGCAAAGGCTGGGGACCCAAACTGGAAGGTAAGGGATAGGAGGCCAAAACTAGAAGTAGAAGGGTTCAGGTCCAGGCTTGCAAGGCAAATACAAGGGGAGGTGAAACCAGAAGGCAAAGGCTGGGTGGCCCACACTAGAACGAGAAGGGGCCAGACCTGCAAGGCAAAGGCTCCGGGGGCAAAACTGGAATGAGGAGTGTTTGGGGCCAGGCCTGCAAGGTAAAGGCTGGGGGGCTAAAACTGGGATGAGAAGCATTCGGGGCCTGGCATTCAAGGCAAAGGTTGGGAGTGCAAACCTTGCTCGAGAAGGGTTTGGGGCCAGCCTTGCAAGGCAAAGGCTGAGGGGGCAAAACTTAAAGGCAAAGGCGGGGGGACCAACCTGGAATAAGAAGCGATTGGGGCCAGGCCTGCAAGGCAAAGGTTGGGGGGCCCAAACTGGAATGAGAAGGGTTCAGGGCCAGGCCTGGAAGGCAAAGAAAGGGGACCAAAACTGGAAAGCAAAGGGTTCGGTGTCAGACCTGCAAGACAAAGTCTGGGTCGCCCAAACGGAAATGAGAAGGGTTTGAAGCCAGGCCTGCAAGGCAAAGACTGGGGGAGCCCAAACCAGAAGCAGAAGGATTCGGGGCCAGGCCTGCACAGCAAGGCTGGGGGCCAGGGGTGGAGAGGCAAAACTGGAAGACAAATGCTGGAGGGTGCAAACTGGAATGGGAAGGGTTTGGGGCCAAACCTGCAAAGCAAAGGTTAGGAGGGCAAAACTGAAAGGATAAGGGTTCCGGATCAGGCCTACAAGGATAAGGCTTGGGGGCCAAAACTGGAAGGAGAAGGGTTTGGGGTCAATCCTGTGAAGCAAAGTTTTGGGGGGCAAAACTGGAATGAGAGGGGTTCTGGACCAGGCCTGCAAGGCAAAACCTAGGGGCCAGACTGGAAGGAGAAGAGTTCCGGACCAGGACTGCAAGGCAAAGACTGGGGGGCCAAAACTGGAATGGAAGTGTTCAGGGCCAGGCCTGCAAGGCAAAGATGGGGCAGCCTAAACTGGAATGAAAAGGGTTTGGGGCCAGGCCTGTAAGGCAAAGGCTGGGGGGCCCCAACCAGAAGGAGAAGGATTCAGGGCCTGGCCTGCACAGCAAGGCTGGGGGGCGGGTGGCAAAACAGTAAGTCAAAGGCTGGAGAGTGCAAACTGAAAAGCGAAGGCTTGGGGCCAAACCTACAAAGCCAAAGTTGAGAGGGCAAAACGGGAAGGAGAAGGGTTCCGGACTAGGCCTGCAGGGCAAAGGCTGAGGGGCCAAAACTGGAAGGAGAAGAGTTCTGGACCAGGCCTGCAAGGCAAAGGCTAGGGGGTCAAAACTGGAACGAGAAGGGTTTGGGGCCAGGCCTGCAAGGCAAAGCCTGGGGCACCCAAAGTGGAACGAGACGGGTTTGGGAACAAGCCTGCAAAGCAAAGGTTGGGTGGGCAAAACTGGAAGGAGAAGGGTTCCGGACCAGGCCTGCAAGGCAAAGGCTGGGGGGCCCTAACTGGAACAAGAGGGTTTGAGGCCAGGCCTGCAAGGCAAATCTGGGGGGGTAGGGGAGCAAAACTGGAAGGCAAAGGCTGAGGGACCCAAACTGGAAAGAGAACAGTTCAGCGCCAGTCCTGTAAGGTAAAGGCTGGGTCGCCAAAAGTGGAAGGTAAAGGCTAGGGTGCCAAAACTGCAACAAGAAGCTTTCGGGGCCAGGTCAACAAGGCAAAGGCTAGGGGGCCAAAAGGATCTGGGGCCAGGCCAGCAAGGCAAAGACTGGGGGGACAAAAATGAATTGAGAAGGGTTTGGGGCCAGGCCTGCAATACAAAGGCTGGGGACCCAAACAGGAACGACAAGTGTTCAGGACTAGGTCTGCAAGCAAAGGTAAACTTGAAGGTAAAATTTGGGGGGCCCAAACTGGAATGAGAAGGGTTCAAGGACAGGAATGCAAGGCAAAGGCAGGAGGGTAAAAATTGAAAGGCAAAAGCTGAGGGGCCAAAACGTGAACAAGAAGGGTTTGGGGTCAGGCCTGCAACACAAAGGTTGCGGGCGTGAAACTGGAAGACACAGACAGGTGTGTCCAAACTGGAACAGAAGGGTAAGGGGTCAGGCCAGCCAGGGAAAGGCTGGGGGCCCAAAATGGAATGAGAAGGGGCTGGGGCCAGGCCTGCAAGGCAAAGGCTGGGGGGCCCAAACTTGAACAAGAAGAGTTCAGGTCCAGGCCTGCAAAGCAAAGGATTGGGGATCAAAACTGGAAGGAAAAAGGTTCCAGACTAGGGCTACAAGGCAAAGGCAGGGGGGCCTGTCACCCGTCGCCGGGGACAGGTTCTTTCGGAATTGGCGTGGGAGAGAGAGAGAGAGGCTGGAGGTGGAAAACCTGAGTTTTGTATAGAATTTATTCCGCGGGGCGGATTGAATTAATTAATTATTTAGACGCGACAGTCGGCCTTCCCTTTTGGGGGAAATATGGTGTTAAAGCTTCCCCTTTGGGAGGAATTTGGTGTTAAAGCTTCCCTGATGGGAGGATTACACTAGTATGTTACTCGAGTGTGGGCGGACACCAGGGCCCGCCCAGGAAGAGCTCGTTAATGGTTTACTTACAACGTGGTGAGGCGGCTAGTTCCCACCATGTGCGCACCCACTTGGGAGGAATCCACTTAAGCGTTCAATCTACTTATGCGCCCACCCATTTAGGCCTTAGATTTACTTATGCGTTACACACGCGTGCGTTAAACTCACTTGCGCGTTACACTCGCCTGTACGCTACCCACCTACGCACTAAACTCACATGTGCCTTATACTCACTTATACATTGCCCGCTTATACACTAAGCTCACATATGCGTTACACTCATACATTACCCACTTATGTATTTAACCCAGTTATGTGTTACACTCACCCGTCCCGCGACCCCTGTCTCTGTGCGTTGTTCCTGGTGGCAGAATGGCGTCTGGTGCTCGGGACAGGGAGAGACACGTGGGTGGCCGTTGCTACCGCTGTGATCTTCCCAGAGAGACCCAAGCACCGGAGGCAACAGGTATTTATTACCTTTGGTTTGGGTGGTCCCCACTTCCTTCCTGTTCAATCTCCGCCCCCTTCCGCTCCCTTCCCTTCCATACCTTATTGGGTGGGCACGGAGGTGAGGGACACCTATCTTCCCATCCTGCCTCCTCTGGCCAGAGAGGTTACGTCACTGATGGCATTTTGCCCTTTAGGTAGCCAGTGCCCAGGTCCACCTTGGCACAGGGCCTAAACTGGAATGAGGAGGGTTTGGGGCCAGGGCTGCGAGGCAAAGGCTGGGCATGGGGGGGCGGGCAAAACTGGAAGGCATAGGCTGGAGGGGCATAAACTGAATGAGAAGCGTTCAGGGGCAGACATGCAAGGCAAAGGCTCGTGGTCCCAAACAGGAACAAGAAGAAAAGGGCTTGGCGCCCCAAACTGGAACAAGAGGGTTCGGGGCCAGGACTGCAAGGCAAAGGCTTGGGTGGGGTGGGGGGGCGGATTGGAAGATAAAGGCTGGTGGGCCCAAACTAGAATGAGGAGAGTTCGGGGCTAGGACTGCCAGGCAAAGACTGAGGGCCCCAAACTGGAAAGAGAAGGGTATAGGCCCAGGACTGCTAGGCAAAGGCTGGAGAGGCCAAACTGAAACAAGAAGGGTTCAGGGCCAGGCCTGAAAGGCAAAGGCTCGGGGACCCAAACTGGAAGAAGGGTTCGGGGCCAAGCTTGCAAAGCAAAGGCTGGGGAGGTAAAACTGGAACAGGAAGTGTTCGGGTCCAGGCCTGGTAGGCAAAGGCTGGGGGTCCAAAACTGAAACGAGAAGGATTTGGGGCCAGGCCTGGAAGGAAAAGAGCTAGGGGGCCAAAATTGGAAAGAGAAGGATTCGGGGCAACGCATGGAATGCAAACATTGCCGGGCCAAAACTGGAACGAGAAAGGTTCAGGGCCAGGCCTGGAGGCAAAGGCTGGGGCCCCAAACTGGAATGAGAAGGGTAATGGGCCAGGCAGGGAAGGCAAAGGCTGGAATGCCAAAACTTGAACAAGAAGGGTTCAGTCCCAGGTCTGGAATGCAAAGGATGGGGGGCTTAAACTGGAATGAGAAGGGTTTGGGGCCAGGCCTGGAAGCTAAAGGCTGGGGAACCAAAAACTGGAAAGAGATGGGTTCAGGGCCAGGCCCCTAAGACAAAGGCTCGGGGGACAAAACTGGAACGAGAATCGTTCGGCCAGGCCTGGAAGGCAAAGGCTCGGGGGACAAAATGGAACGAGATTCCTTCGGAGCCAGGCCTGGTAGGCAAACTCTAAGGGACTCAAACTGGAACCACAAGGGTACAGGGCCAAACCTGCCAGGCAAAAAGGCTGTGGGCCCCAAACCTGAACGAAAAGGGTTCGGGGCCAAACCTGAAAGGCAAAGGCTGTGGGGCCCAAACTGGAACTAAAAGAGTTCCGGGCCCAACATTCAAGGCAAAGTCTGGGGAACAAAACTGTAACAAGAAACGTTCAGGGCCAAACATGCAAAGCAAAGATTGGGGGAGCAAACATGCAAGGCAAAGGGTGCCGGTACCAAACCGGAACCAAAAAGGTTCTGGGCCCAACCTGCAAAAGGCAAAGTCTGTGGGACCCAAACTGGAACGAAAAGGGTTTCGGGCCAAACCTGCAAGACAAAGTCAGTGGGGCCCCAACCTGAATGGAAAGCCATACCTGCAGGGCAAACTCAAGGGGGCCCAAATTGGAAGCGAAAGGATTCGGGGCCCAACGCTCAAGGCAAAGTCTGCGGGGCCAAAACTGAAACAAAAAGGACTCGGGGCCAAAGCTGCAAGGCAAAGGATGTGGGGGGCAAACCTGCAAGGCAAACTCTAGGGGGCCCAAACTGGGAACAACGGGGTTTGAGATCAAACCTGCAAGACAAAGGCTGTGGGACACAAACTGAAATGAAAAGGGTTCAGGGCCAAACCTGAAAGGCAAGGCTTCCTGGCCCACACAGGGACGAGAAGCATACGGGGCAAAACCTGCAAGGCAAAGACTGTGGGGCCCAAACTGGAATGAAAAAGGTTCAGGGCCAAAGCTGCAAGGCAAAGGCTGCGGGGGGTCCACACTAGAACCAAAAGGGTTCAGGGCCAAAGCTGCAAGGCAAAGGCTGCGGGGGGTCCACACTAGAACCAAAAGGGTTTGGGGCCCAACCTGCAAGGCAAAGACTATGGGCCCAAAGTGGAACCTAAAGGGTTCGGTGCCAAATCTGGAAGGCAAAGATTAGGGGGGCAAACCTTCAAGGCAAAGGCTGCGGGGCCAAAACGGCAAAGAGAACGGTTCAGGGCCCAATATGCAAGGCAAAGTCTGGAGGACCCAAACTGGAACAAAAAAGGTTCAGGGCCAGATATCCAAGGCAAAGATTGGAGGGGCAACCCTGCAAGGCAAAGGCTGCCGGGCTCAAACTGGAACAGAAGAGGTTTGGGCAAAACCTGCAAGGCAGAGGCTGCGGGGCCCATACTAGAACCAAAATGGTTCTGTGACAAACCTATAATGCAAAGGCTGCAGGGCCCAAAGTGGAACCAAAAGGGTTTGAGGCCAAAGCTGCAAGGCAAATACTGTGGGGCCTAAACTGGAATCAAAAAGATTCGGGGACAAACTTGTAAGGCAAAGGCTGCTGGGCCCAAACCTGAACAAAAAGGGTTCAGGGCTAAACCTGCAAGGCAAACTCTAGGGTGCCCAAACTGAAACCAAAAGCATTCCAGGCCCAACCTACACGAGAAAGTCTGCGGGACACAAACTGGAAAAAAAAGGGTTCGGGGCCAAACCTGCAAAGGCAAAGCCTACCTGAACTGAACTGGAACAAAACAGGTTGGGGCCAAATCTGCAAAGCAAAGTCTAGGGTGCCCAAACTAGAACCAAAACGGTTTGGGGCCCAACCTGCAAGTCAAAGCCTGTGGGGCCCAAATTGGAACCAAAAGGTTCGGGGCCAACCTGCAAGGCATACTCTCGGGGTCCCAAACTGGAACCCAAAGGGTTTAGGGCACTACCTGCAAGGCAAACTCTGGGGGGGCCAAGGTGGTACCAAAAGGGTTCGGGTCCAGACCTTCAAGGCAATGGCAGCAGGACCCAAACTGAAACGAAATGGATTCAGGGCTAAATCTGCAATGCAAAGGCTGTGGGGCCCAAACTAACCAAAAGGTTTCAGGGCCAAACCTGCAAGGCAAAGCCTGTGGGGCCCAAACCTGAACGAAAAAAGTTCGGGGCCAAACCTGAAAGGCAAAGGCTGGCTGGCCTAGACTGGAACGAGAGGGGTTCGGGGCCCAACCTGCAAGGCAAAGGCTGTGGGTTCCAAGATGGAATAAAAAGAGTTCGGGGCCAAACCTGTGAGGCAAAGGCAGCGGGGTCCAAACCTGAATGAAAACAGTTTAGGGCCCAATCTGAAAGGCAGAGTCTGCGGGGCCCAAACTTGAACGAAAAGTGTTCAGGGCCAAACCCGCAAGGCAAACTCTATTCCATCCAAACTGGTACCAAAATGGTTTGGGGCCAACCCTGCAAGGCAAAGCCTGCAGGGCCCAAACCTAAACAAAATGGGTTTGGGGTTGAATCTACAAGGGAAACTCTAGGGTGCCCAAACTGGAACCAAAAGCATTCGGGGCTAAATCTGCAAAGCGAAGGCAGTGGGGACTGAACTGGAACCAAAAGGGTTTGGGGCCAAACCTGCAAGGCAAAAGCTGCGGGGCCCATACTGTAACATTAAGCATTCCGGGCTCGACCTGCAAGGCAAAGTCTGTGGGACCCAAACTGGAACTAAAAGGGTTCAGGGCCAAACCTGCAAGGCAAAAGCTGTGGGACACAAACTGGAACGAAGAGCGTTCCAGGCCTTACCTGCAAGGGAAAGTCTTGGAGGACCCAAACTGGAATGAAAATCGTTGGGGGCCAAACCTGCAAGGCAACCTCTGGGTGGGGGCCACACAGGAACAAAATGGGTTGGGGCCATAACTGCAAGGCAAAGGCTGTGGGGACCAAACTGGAACCAAAAGAGTTTGTGGCCAAAGCTGCAAGACAAACTCTAGGGGACCCAAACTGCAACGAGAAGGGTTCTGGGCCAAACCTACAAGACAAAGGCTGTGGAGTCCTAAGTGGAACCAAAAGGGATTAAGGCCAAAGCTGCAAGGCAAAGGGTCGGGGGGGGGGCAAACCTGCAAGACAAAGGCTGGGGGATGACTCTGCAAGTAAAAGGCTGTGGGGCCCAAATTGGGATCAAAAGGATTTGGGGCCAAATCTGCAAGGCAAAGGCTGCAAGGCAAACTCTGTGGTGGGTTAAGCTGGTACCAAAAGGGTTCGGGTCCAGACCTTCAAGGCAAAGGCTGCAGGACCCAAACTGAAATGAATCGGGTTCAGGGCCCAACCTGCAAGACAAAGGCTGCGGGGCCCAAACTGGAACCAAAAGCCTTCTGGGACCAACCTGCAAGGCAAAGTCTGTAGAACCCAAACTGGAACGAAAAGGGTTCGGGGCCAAACCTGCAAGGCAAACTCTAGGGGGACCAAACTGTAAGCAAAAGGATTCAGAGCCAAACCTGCAAGGCAAAGGCTTGTGGGAGCAAACCTCCAAGGAAGAGGCTGTGGGACCCAAACCTGAACAAAAAGCTTCCGTGCCAAGCCTGCAAAGCAAACTTTAGGGTGCCCAAATAGGAACCTAAAGGGTTCAGGTCCAAACCTGCAAGGCAAAGGCTGCAGGGCCCAAAATAGAACCAAAAAAGTTCGGGTGCCAAAGCTGCAAGGCAAACACTTTTGAGGCAAACCTGCAAGGCAAAGGCTATGGGCCCCAAACTGGAACCAAAAGTGTTCGGGGTCAAACCTCCAAGACAAAGGATGCGGGGTCCAAACTAGAACCACAAGGGTTTGGGGACAAAACTGCAAAGCAAAGGCTGCGGGGCCCAAACCTGAATGAAAATTGTTTGGGGCTCAACCTGCAAGGCAAACTCTAGGGGGCCCAAACTGTTACAATAAGTGTTCGAAGCCCAACCTGCAAAGAAAAGGCTGCAGGATGCAAACTAGAAGGAGTAGTGTTCAGGACAAAACCTGCAAAGCAAAGGCTGCGGGACCAAACCTAAATCAAAAAGCGTTCAGTGCTAAACTTTCTAGGCAAAGGCTGCCAGGCTAAACAGGAACCAAAAGAGTTCACAGCCAAACCCGCAAGGCAAAGGCTGCGGGGCCTGAACCTGAATGAAAGGGTTCGAGGCCAAACCTGCAAGGCAAACTCTAGGGGGCCCACACTGGAACCAAAAGGGTTCAGAGCCCAAATTGCAAGGCAAATGCTGCAGGGCCCAAACTGGAACCATAAGTGTTCCAGGCCCAACCTGCAAGTCAAATTCTGCAGTACCCAAAATGAACCGAAACAGGTTCGGGGCCAAACCTGCAATGCAAAGGCTGCGAGACCCAAACTGGAACCACAAACGCTCTGGGCCCTTCTAGGTTCAACCAGCAAGGCAAGGTCTGCAGGACTCAAACTGGAACCAAAAGGGTTCTGGGCTCAACCTGCAAGGTAATGTCTGTGGGATCCAAACTAGAACTAAAAGGGTTCGGATCCAAACCTGCAAGGCAAAGGGTGTGGGCCCCAAACCCGAATGAAAAGGATTTGGGGCCAAACCTGCACGGCAAACTCTTGGGTACCCAAACTAGAACCCAAAGAGTTTGTGGCCAAACCTGTAAGTAGAAGGCTGCCGAGACCAAACTGGAAACAAAAGTGACTGGGGGTAAACTTGCAAGACAAAGGTGGTGGGGCTCAAACTGAAACAAAAAGCGTTCGGAGCCCACCTGCAAGGCAAAGGCTGCTGCACCTAAACTGAATGAAAAGAGTTCTGAGCCCATAATGCATGACAAACTGTAGAGGGCCAAAACTGGAACAAGAAGGGTTCGGGGTCCAACCTGCAAGGCAAAGTATGGGGGACCAAATTGGAGCGAAAGGTTTTGAGGGCAAACCTGCAAGGGAAAGGCTGCGAGGCCCTAACTGGAACCAAAAGGGTACGAGGTAAAACCTGCAATGCAAAGGCTGTGGAACCAAACCTGAATAAAATGTGTTTGGGGCCAAATTTGTAAGGCAAAGTAGTGGGGACCCAAACAAAAAGGGTTTGGGCCTGAATCTGGAAGGAAAGGCTGCGGGCCCCAAACTGGAACCAAAAGGGTACGGGGCCAAACCTGCAATGCAAAGGCTGTGGGACCCAAACTGAAATGAAACGGGTTCAGGGCCAATCCCACAAGAAAAACTGTGGGGGGTTGGGGAGTGAAATAAAAAGGGTTGGGGGCCAAACCTGCAAGCAAATGCTGCGGGGCCCAAACTGGAACCCAAAGTGTTCATGGCCAAACCTGCAAGCCAAAGCCTGTGGGGTCCAAACAGTAACCAAAAGCATTCCGCGTCCAACCTGCAAGGCAAAGTCTGCAGGGCCCAAACTGAAATGAAAAGGGTTTGGGACAAACCTGCAAGGCAAACTCTAAGGGATCCAAACTGGAACAAGAAAGGTTTGGCCCCAACCTACAATACACATTATGGGGGAACCAAACTGGAACCAAAAGCGTTTGGGGCCAAACCTGCAAGGGAAAGGCTGTGGGGCCCAAACTGGAACCAAAAGGTTTCAGAGCCAAACCTGCAAGGCAAACTCTAGGGGGCCCAAACTGGAGTGAGAAGGGTTCCGGGCCCAATCTCCTAGCAAAGTCTTGGGGACCCAAATTGCAACGAAAAAGGTTTGGGGCCAAACACGCAAAGCAAAGGCTGTGGGGCCCAAAGTGGAACCCAAAGGATTTGGGGCCAAACCTGCAAGGCAAACTCTAGGAGGCCCAACATGGAACCAAATGGGTTTGGGGCCAAAGCTGCCAGGCAAAGGCTGCGGGGCCCAAACTGGAATGAATAGGGTTTGGGGACAAACCTGCAAGGCAAACTCTAAGGAGTCCAAACTGGAAGGAAAGGTTTCGGGGCTGAACCTGCAAGGCACACTCTAGGGGTCTCAAACTGGAACCCAAATGGTTTGGGTCATTACCTGCAAGGCAAATTCTGTGGGGGGGGCAAGCTGGTACCAAAACGGTTCAGGTCCACACCTTCAAGGAAAAGGCAGCAGGATCCAAACTGAAACCAAAAGGGTTCGGGGCCAAACCTGCAAGGCAAAGGCTTCGGAGCTGAAACCGGGATCAAAAGGGTTCTGGGTCAAATCTGTAAGACAAAGGCTGTGGGGTCCCAACAGAAATGAAACTGCTTTGGGGCCAATCCAGCAAGGCCATCTTGAGGGGGCAAAACTGGAACAAAAAGGGTTGGGGACCATACCTGCAAGGCAAACCCTAGGGGGCCCAAACTGGAACCAAAAGAGTTCGGGGCCAAATCTTTAAGACAAAGGCTGCGGGGCCCAAAGTGAAACCAAAAGGTTTCGGGGCCAAACCTGCAAGGTAAACTCTGGGGAGGCCAAACTGGTACCAAAAGTGTCTGAGGCCAAACCTGAAAGGCAAAGCCTGTGGGCCCCAACCTGAACGAAAAGGGTTCGGAGCCAAACCTGAAAGCCAAACTCTAGGGTGTCCAAACTGGAACCAAAAGAGTTCGGGACCAAACCTTCAGGGCAAAGGTGGTGCAGCCCAAACTGAAACACAAAGTGTTTGGGACAAAACCTGCAGTGCCAAGGCTGTGGGGCCCAAACCTGAATGAAAAGGGTTTGGGGCCAGACATGTGAGACAAACTCTAGGGTGCTCAAACTGAAAGCAAAAGCGTTCGGGGCCAAGCCTGCAAAGCAAAGCCTGGGGTGGGGTGGGGCGTGGGGAGGGGAGGGGAGCGGTGGTAAACCTGCATGGCAAAGGCTGCGGGGCCCAAACTGGAACCCAAAGGGTTAGGGCCCAAACCTGCAAGGCAAGCTCTAGGGGGCCCAAACTAGAACCAAAAGCTTAGGTTAGCTTAGACCAGGGAAAAGCTTAGGCCAGCGGAAAAGGTTAGGGCAGGGAAAAGGTTTAGTGCAGGGGAAAATGTTACATCAGGGAAAATGTTAGGCTAGGGCAAAAGGTTAGGCCAGGGAAAAGGTTAGGCCATGGGTAAAGGCTAGGCTAAGGGAAAAGCTTAGGCCAAAGGGCAAAGGTGAGGTTACGGGAAAAGGTTAGTCTCAGGAAAATGTTTAAGCTAGGGGAAATGGCAAGGCCAGGGAAAAGGTTAGGCCAAGGGAAAAGGTTAGGCTAAGGACAAAGTTTAAGCTATAGGAAAAGGTTAGTTCCAGGAAAATGTTTAGGCTAGGGAAAAAGGTTAGGCTAGGGGAAAAGGTTAGGTTAAGGGAAAAGGTTAGGGTAGGTGAAAAGGCTAGTTTAGAGAAAAAGGTTAAGCTAAGGGAAAAGATTAGGCCATGGGATAAATTTAAGCCGGGATAAAGGATATGTTAGGGGAAAAGGGTAGCCTAGGGAAAAAGGATATGCTAGGGGAAAAGGTTAGGGCAGGGGATAGATTGAACTTAGTGTAAAGGCTAGAGGAAAGGGTTAGGCTAGGGGAAAGTCTAGGCTAACGGAAAAGATAAGACTAGGGGGAAGGTTTAGGCTAAAGGAATGTATTAGGCTAAGGGAAAAGGTAAGGCTGGGTGAAAGATTAGGCTAGGTGAAACGTTAAGGCTAGGGGAAAAGGATAAACCAAGGAAAAAGGTTAGGCTAAGGGAAAACATTAGGCTAAGGGAAAAGGTAAGGCTGGGGGAAAGGTTAGGCTAGGTGAAATGTTAAGGCTAGGGTAAAAGGATAAACCAGGGGAAAAGGTTAGGCTAGGAAGAATGTTAGGCCAGGGAGAAGGTTAGGCTAGGGGAAAAGTTAAGGCTAGAGAAAAGGTTAGGGCAGGGGAAAAGCTTAGGCCAGGGGAAACGACTGGGACAGGGAAAAGTATAAGCCATGGGAAAAGGTTATGCTAGGAGAAAGGTTTAGGCCATGGGAAAGGTTAGGCTACGGGTACTGGTTAGCGTAGGGGAAAAGGTTAGGAGAGGGGAAAGGTTAGGCTACGGGATATGATTAAGCAAGGTGCATAGTTTAAGTTAGTGGGAAAGATTAGGCTGAGAAAATGTTAGGCCAGGGGAAAAGGATAGGCCTTTGGAAAAGGTTAGGCTAGGGGAAAAGTTTAGGCTAGGGGAGAAGGTTAGCCTAGGGGAGAGGGCTAGGCAAGGGAAAAGGTTAGGTCAAGGGAATGGATAGGCCAAGGGAAAAGATTAAGTTAGGGGAAAGGTTTAGGCTAGAATAAAGGTAAGACTAGGGGTCAGATTAGAGTATGGGAAAAGGTAAAGCCATGGGAAGAGGTTAGGCTAGGGGAAAATGTTAGGCTAGGGGAAAACGTTAAATTAAGGGAAAAGGTTAGTCTCAGGGAAATGTTTAGTCTAGGGGACGAGGTAGGCTAGGGAAGAGGTTAGGCTATGGAAAATGTATAAGCTAGGGGAAAGGGTTAGGCCAGGGGAAGGTTTAGGCAAGGGGGAAAAGGTTAGGCTAGGGGAAAAGGTCAGGCCGGGGAAAAGCTTAGGCCAGGTGAAAAGGTTAGGTAAGGGGAAAAGGTTAGGCCAGGAGAAAAGGTTAGGTCAAGGGAAAATGTTGGGATAGGGGAAATATTAGGTTGGGGAAAACATTAGTCTAGGTGCAAAGGTTAGGCAGGGGGAAAAGTTAGGGGAAAAGTTTCGGCTAGGGGAAAAGATTAGGTCAGGGAAAAGGTTAGGCCAAGGGAAAAGTCTAGGCTGGGGAAAAGTTAAGGCTAGGGGAAAAGGCTAGGCCAGGGGAAACGGTTAGGCTAGGTGAAGATGTAAGGCTATGGGAAATGGCTAAGCTAAGGGAAAGTTAGGTCGGGGAAAAGGGTAGGCCACGGGCAAAGGTTAGGCCAGGGGAAAGTACAGGCCAAGGGAAAAGGTTAGGTTAGGGGAAAGGTTAGGCTTTAGGAAAAGGTTAGGCTTTGGGAAAGGTTAGGCTAAGGAAAAGACTTTAGGCATAGAGAAAAGTTTAGGCTAAGGGAAAAGGTTAGGATAGGGAAAAGGGTTAGGCCAGGGTAAAATGTTAGGCCACGGGAAAAGGTTAGATTAGGGGAAAAGGTTAGGACACGGAAAAAGTTTAGGGACGGATAAAGCTTAGGCCAGGGGAAAACTTTAGGCTAGGGCAAAATGTTAGGTGAGGGGAAAAGTTAGGCTACGGGAAAATGTTAGGCAAGATCTAAAGTTTAGGTTAGGGGAAAAGGTTTGGCTAGGGTAAAGGATAAGGCTAGGGTAAAAGGTTAGGCTATGGGAAATGGTTACGTTAGGGGAAAGGTTAGGCTCAGGGAGGGGGTTGGGCTAGGGGAAAAGGTTAGAATAGTGGAAAAGTTTAAGCTGGGTAAAAATTTATTCTAGGGGACAAGGTTAGGCAAGGGGATAAGGTTAGGCCGGGGAGAGATTAATCAAGGGAAAGGTTAGGGTAGGGGAAAACATTAGGCTAGGGGGAAAGATTAAGCAAAGGGAAAGGCTTAGGGTAGGTGAAAGGGTTAGGATAGGGGAAAACATTAGGTTAGGAGTATAGGTTAGTCTAGGGGGAAAGGTTAGGCCATGAGAAAAGGTTGGGCAAGGGGAAAAAGTTAGGCCTTGGGGAAAGTTTAGGCAAGGGAAAAGGATAGGCCAAGGGGAAAGGTTAGACTCAGGGAAAAATTTAGACCAGGGGAAAAAGTTGGGTTAGGGGGAAAGGTTAGGCTAAGGGAAAAGGATATGCCAAGGGACAAGGTTAGGCTCAGAGAAAAAGTTAGGCCAGGGGAAGAGGTTTGGTTAGGGGAAAATGTTAGGTCAGGAGTATAGGTTAGGCCAAGGAAAAAAGTTAGGCTAGGGGAAAAGATTAGGCTATGGGAAAAAAGATTATGTTAGGGGAAAAGGTTAGTCTCGGGGAAATGTTTAGGCTAAGCCAGGGAAAAGGTTAGACTATGAAAAATGAATAAGTTAGGGGAAAGGTTGAGGCCAGGTGGAAAGGTTAGGCTATGGGAAAAGATTAGGCTAGGGGAAAAGGTTGGGCTAGGGGAAAAGACTGGGCTAGGGGAAAAGGTTGGGCTAGGAGAAAAGGTTAGACAATGGGTAAAGGTTAGGCTAGGGGAAAGGTTAGGCCTTGGGGAAAGTTTAGGCAAGGGAAAAGGATAGGCCAAGGGATTAAGGTTAGGCTCAGGGAAAAGGTTAGGCCAGGGGAAAAGGTTAGGTTAGGGGAAAAGGTCAGGCTAAGGGTAAAGGATATGCCAAGGGAAAAGGTTTGGTTAGGGGAAAATGTTAGGTCAGGAGTATAGGTTAGGCCAAGGGAAAAGGTTAGGCTAGGGGAAAAGATTAGGCTATGGGAAAAAAGATTTGGTTAGGGGAAAAGGTTAGTCTCGAGGGAATGTTTAGGCTAGGCCAGGGAAAAGGTTAGACTATGGGAAATGGATAAGTTAGGGGAAAGGTGGAAAAGTTAGGCTACGGGAAAAGATTAGGCTAGGAGACAAGATTGGGTTAGGGGAAAAGGTTAGACTAGGGGTAAAAGTTAGGCTAGGGGAAAAGGTTAGGCTAACAGAAAAGGAAAGACCAGGTGAAAAAGATAAGCCAGGGGAAAAGGTTAGGCCAAGTGAAAAGGTTAGGCAAGGGAGAAGGTTAGGCGAGGAAAAGTGGTTAGGCTAGGGGAAAGATTAAGCTAGGGGAAAACATTAGGCTGGGGAAAATTTTAGGCTAGGGGAAAAGTTTAGGCTAGGGGAAAAGGTTGGACCAGGGGAAAAAGTAAGGCCAGGTAGAAGGTTAGGTCGGGGAAAAGATAGGCCGAGGGAAAAGGTTAGGCTAGGGGAAAAGTTTAGGCTAGGATAAAGGTTAGGCTAGGGTCAGGTTAGGCTATGTGATAAGTTGAGGCCAGTGGAAGAGGTTAGGCCAGGGGATGAGGTTAGGCTAGGGGAATAGGGTAGGCTAGGGGAAAACATTAGGCTAGGAAAATAGGTTTGGCCAGGGGAAAGGCTTAGGTCACGGGAAAGGTTAGGCTAGGGGAAAAGGTTAGGCTAGGGGAAAAGGTTAGGCTAGGGGAAAAGGTTAGCCCAGGAAGAGGTTAGGCTAAGGGAAAACCTTAGGCTACAGAAAAATGTTAGGCTAAGGGAAAATATTAGGCCAGGGGAAAGGTTTAGGGTAGGAGAAAAGGTTAAGCTAGGGGAAAAGTTAAGGCTAGGGGAAAAGGTTAGGCAGGGGAGAAACGTTAGGCCAAGGGAAACGGTTAGGTCAGGGGAAATTGTTAGGCCAGGGAGAAGTTTAGGCCAGTGTAAAAATTTAGGTCAGGGGAAAGGATAAGCCAAGGGTAAAGGTCAGGCTAAGGGTCAGGTTGGGCTATGTGAAAAGGTTAGGCCTGGAAGAGGTTTGGCTAGGGCAAAACCTTAGGCTAGGGGAAAATGTTAGACTAAGGGAAAAGGTTAGACCAGGGGGAAAGGTTAGGTGACGAAAAATGGTTAGGCTAGTTGAAAAGTTAAGGTTAGTGGAAAGGTTTAGGCAAGGGGGAAAGTTTAGGCCGGGGAAAAGGTTAGTTTGGGGAAAGGGATAGGCCAAGTTAAAAGGTTATTCTAGGCCAAATCGTTAGTCTGGGGAAAGGATAAGATAGGGGTCAGGTTAGGTTTTGGAAAAAGGTTAGGCCAAGGGAAGAGGTTAGGCTAGGGGAAAATGGTAGAATGGGGGAAAGGGTAAGGCTAGGGAAAAAGGGTAAGCTAGGGGAAAAGTTTAGGCTAGGGGAAAAGGTTAGGCTAAAGGAAAAGGTTTGGTCAGAGGAAAAGATTAGCCACATGAATAGATTAGGTCAGGGAAATGGATAGGCTAAGGGAACAGATTAGTCCAGGCAAAAATGTTATGCTAGCTGAAAGGTTAGGCTAGTGGAAAAGGTTAGGTCAGGGTAAAATGTTAGGTTAGGGGGAGAGATTAAGCCAAGGGAAAAGGTTAGTCTAGGGGAAAAGTTTAGGCTAGGGGAAAAGTTAAGGCTGGGGAAAAGGTGGGGGGCAAGGATAGACTAGAGGAAAGGATAGGTTAAGGGGTAAGTTATACCAGGAAAATGTTAGGGCAGGTGAAAAGTTTAGGCTAGGGGAAAAGGGTAGGCTAGGGAAAGGTTAGGCAAGCAAAAAGGTTAGGCCAGAGGTAAAGGTTAGGCTAGGGGAAATGGTTAAGCAAGAGGAACAGGTTAGGCTAGGGGAACAGGTTAGGCTACAGGAAGAGGTTTGGCTAGGGGAAAAAGGATTTATACCAGGGTAAAAGTTAGGCCAGGGCAAAGGTTAGGCTAGGGGAAAAGCTTAGGCTGGGGAAAAGATTCATCCAGGTGAAAAGGATAATTAAGGGGAAAGGTTTAGGCTAGAGGAACAGGTTAGGCTAGGGGAACAGGTTAGGCTAGGGGTAATGGTTAGGCTACGGGAAATGTTTAGGCCGTGGAAAAGGTTTAGCAAGCCGAAAAGGATAGTTTAGAGGAAATGTTTAGGCTAGGGGAAGAGTTTAGGCTAGGGAAAGAGGTTAGGTTAGGGGAAAAGGTTAGGGAACAGGAAAGGTTAGACGACGGGAAAGGTTAGGCAACCGGGAAAAGGTTAGGCTAGGGAAAGAGTTTAGGCTAGGGGAAAAGCTTAGGCTAGGGGAAGAGGTTAGGCATGGGAAAAGGTCAGGCTAGGGGGAAAGATAGGCCAGGGGAAAAGCTCAGGCTAGGGGAAAGGTTAGGCCAGACGAAAAGGTTAGGCTAAGGGTAAAGGTTAGGCTAGGAGAAAATGTTAGGCTAGGCAAAATTTTAGGCGAGGAGACAAGGTTAGGTCAGGGAAAACGTTAGGCGACAGGAAAGATAAGGCTATGGAAAAGCTTAGCCTAGTTGTAAAGGTTAGCTTAGGGCGAAAGGTTATGCAAGGGGAAAGGGGTAGGCTAGGGGAAAATGTTAGTCTAGAGGACCATGTTAGGCTAGGGGAAAAGGTTGGGCTAGGGGAAAGTTTAAGCTGGGGGAAAGGTTTGGCCAGGGGATAAGGTTAGGCAAGGGAAAGGGTTAGGCCTGGGGAAAAGGAAAGGCCAGGGGAAAAGGTTAGTCCATGGGAAAAGGTTAGGCCAGTGGAAAAGGTTAAGCTAGGGGAATGGGTTAGGCTAGGGGAAAAGGTTAGGCTACGGGAAGGGATTAGGCTAGGGGAACATGATATACCAGAGTGAAGGTTAGGGCAGGGAAAAACGGTTAGGCTATGGAAAAGCTTAGGCTGGGGAAAAGATTCAGCCAGGCAAAAAGGAAAGTTTAGGGGAAAGGTTTAGGCTAGAGGAATAAGGCTAGGGGAACAGGTTAGACTAGGGGAAAAGGTTAGGCCAGGGGAAAAGGGAGGGCCAGGCAGAAAAGTCGTGCCAAGGAAAAAAGTTAGGCCAGGGGAAAAAGTTAGACTAGGAGAACCGTTGGGCTAGGGGAAAAGGTTGGGCGAGGGAAAAAGGTTAGGCCTGGGGAAAAGGAAAGGCCAGGGGAAAAGGTTAGGTCAGGGAAACGGTTAGGCCATAGGAAAAGTTAAGTCTAGGGGAAATGTTTAGGTGAGGGAAAAGGATAGGCTAGGGGAAAAGGTTAGGGTTGGGCAAAAGGTTAGGCCAGGGGAAAGGTGTAGCCAGGGGCAAGGTTTAGGCTAGGGGAAAGGATTAGGCTAGTGGAAAAGGTTAGGTTGGGGAAATGGTTCAGCCATGAGAAAAGGATAGTTTAGGGGGAAGGTTTAGGCTAGGGGAACACGTTAGACAAGGGGAAAAGGTTAGGCTAGGGGCAAAGGTTAGGAGAGGGGAAAGCTTTAAGCCAGGGAGAAAGGATTGGCTCAATCGTTCCCACAACTTCAACTATCATCTCTATGCAGATGACAAACAAATCTACATCTCCCCCCCGTTCTCTCCTCCTCCCTTCATGCTGGCATCTCCTCCTGCCTCCTGGACGTCTCTGCCTGGATGTCTGCCCTCCGCCTAAAACTCAACATGTCCATAACTGAGCTCCTTATCTTCCCTCCCAAAGCCTGTTCTCTTCCTGACTTCCTTGTCACTGTGGACCGTACGAACATCCTTCCCGTTTATCAAGCCCGTAACCTTGGTGTCATCCTTGACTCAGCTTTCTCATTCATCCCACACATCCAATCTGACACCAACGCCTGCTGGTCTCACCTTTACAATATCGACAAGATCCGCCCTTTCCTCTCCATCCAAATGGCTATCGTGCTGCTACAAACTCGCATAATATCCCAGCTGGATTACTGTGTCAGCTTTCTCTCTGATCTCCCTTACTCCTGTCTCTCCCCACTCCAGTCTATTCTTCATTCCGCTGCCCGGATCATCTTCCTGCAGAAGCGCTCTGGGCATGTCACTCCCCTCCTTAAAAACCTCCAGTGGTTGCCTATCAACCTCTGCATGAAACAAAAACTCCTCACTCTGGGCTTCAAAGCTCTCCATCACCTTGCCCCCTCCTACCTCACCTCCTTTCTCTTTTTCTACTGCCCACTCCACACACTCCGCTCCTCTGCTGCTCACCTCAACACTGTCCCCTGTTCACACCTATCACACAGTCGACATCTGGCCCACGTCCTACCGCTGTCCTGGAATGCCCTCCCTCCTCACCTCTGGCAAACTAACTCTCTTCCCCTCTTCAAAGCCCTACTGAGAGCTCACCACCTCCAAGAGGTCTTCCCAGACTAAGCTACCCATTTTCCCTCTGCTCCCTCTCTGCTCCTCCTTCACCTTCTGCTCCCTCCCCATTCTCCACTTCACCTCCCCTCAGCTAAACCCCCTTTCTCTCTGCTCCTCCCCCTTCCCCTCCCCTCAGGACTGTACTCATTTGTATATAATTTTATTACTTTATTTATTATGTTAATGCGGTGTACATCCCCTTGATTCTATTTATCATGATTATAAATGTCTTGTTTTTGTCTGTCTCCCCCGATTAGACTGTGAGCCCATCATTGGGCAGGGGTTGTCTCTATCTGTTGCCGAACTGTACATTCCAAGTGCTTAGTACAGTGTTCTGCACATAGTAAGCTCTCAATAAATATTATTGAATGAATGAATAAATGAAAAGTTTCGGCTTTGGGAAAAGGTTAGGCTAGCGGATGAGGTTAGGCCAGGGGAAGATTTTAGGCCGGGGCAAAGGTTAGGCTAGGGGAAAAATTTAGCCTAAGGGAAGAGGTTAGGCTGGGGGAAGCTTTAGGAGAGGAAAAATGGTTAGGTTAGGAGAAAGATTAGGCCAGTGGAAAAGGTTAGGCCAGGGAAAAAGTTTAGGCCAGGGGAAAAGGTTATGCCAGGGAAAAGGTTAAGCTAGGGGACTCGCTTAGGCCGAGGAAAAGGTTCAGCCAGCTGAAAAGGATAGTTTAGAGGAATTGTTTAGGCTAGGGGAAGAGTTTAGGCTAGGGGAAGAGGTTAGGTTAGGGGAAAAGGTTAGGGGACGGGAAAGGTTAGATTCAATAGTATTTATTGAGCGCTTGCTATGTGCAGAGCACTGTACTAAGCGCTTGGGATGAACAAGTCGGCAACAGATAGAGACAGTCCCTGCCGTTTGACGGGCTTACAGTCTAATCGGGGGAGACGGACAGACAAGAACAATGGCAATAAATAGAGTCAAGGGGAAGAACATTTCGTAAAAACAATGGCAACTAAATAGAATCAAGGCGATGTACCATTCATTAACAAAATAAATAGGGCAATGAAAATATATACAATTGAGCGGACGAGTACAGTGCTGTGGGGATGGGAAGGGAGAGGTGGAGGAGCAGAGGGAAAAGGGGAAAATGAGGCTTTAGCTGCGGAGAGGTAAAGGGGGGGGTGGCAGAGGGAGTAGAGGGAGAAGAGGAGCTCAGTCTGGGAAGGACTCTTGGAGGAGGTGAGTTTTAATTAGGGTTTTGAAGAGGGAAAGATAATCTGTTTGGCGGAGGTGAGGAGGGAGGGCGTTCCAGGACCGCGGGAGGATGTGACCCAGGGGTCGACGGCGGGATAGGCGAGACCGAGGGACGGTGAGGAGGTGGGCGGCAGAGGAGCGGAGCGTGCGGGGTGGGTGGTAGAAAGAGAGAAGGGAGGAGAGGTAGGAAGGGGCGAGGTGATGGAGAGCCTTGAAGCCTAGAGTGAGGAGTTTTTGTTTGGAGCGGAGGTTGATAGGCAACCACTGGAGTTGTTTAAGAAGGGGAGTGACATGCCCAGATCGTTTCTGCAGGAAGATGAGCCGGGCAGCGGAGTGAAGAATAGACTGGAGCGGGGCGAGAGAGGAGGAAGGGAGGTCAGAGAGAAGGCTGACACAGTAGTCTAGCCGGGATATAACGAGAGCCTGTAACAGTAAGGTAGCCGTTTGGGTGGAGAGGAAAGGGCGGATCTTGGCGATACTGTAGAGGTGAAACCGGCAGGTCTTGGTAACGGATAGGATGTGTGGGGTGAACGAGAGGGACGAGTCAAGGATGACACCGAGATTGCGGGCCTGAGAGACGGGAAGGATGGTCGTGCCATCCACGGTGATAGAGAAGTCTGGGAGAGGACTGGGTTTGGGAGGGAAGATGAGGAGCTCAGTCTTGCTCATGTTGAGTTTTAGGTGGCGGGCTGACATCCAGGTGGAGACGTCCTGGAGGCAGGAGGAGATGACGGAAAAGGTTAGGAGACTGGGAAAAAGTTAGGCTAGGGAAAAGGTTTAGTTTAGGGAAAAAGGTTAGGCTA
The DNA here is from genome assembly GCF_004115215.2 of Ornithorhynchus anatinus. Lineage (NCBI taxonomy): Eukaryota > Metazoa > Chordata > Mammalia > Monotremata > Ornithorhynchidae > Ornithorhynchus > Ornithorhynchus anatinus. The sequence continues at coordinate 44,740,367 of NC_041739.1, forward strand.
GGGAAAGACTTTAGACTAGGGGAAAAGCTTAGGCTAGGGGAAAAGCTTAGGCTAGAGGAAAAGCTTAGGCTAAGGGAAGAGGTTAAGCCATGGGAAAAGGTCAGGCTAGGGGAAAAGATAGGCCAGGGAAAAATCTTAGGCTAGGGGAAAGGTTAGGCCAGAAGAAAAGGTTAGGCTAAGGGAAAAGGTGAGGCTAGGAGAAAAGGTTAGGTCAGGGAAAACGTTAAGTGACGGGAAAGGTTAGGCAGCGGAAAAGCTTAGCCTAGCTGTAAAGGTTAGCTTAAGGGAAAGGGTTAGGCAAAGGGAAAGCTTAAGCTGGGGAAAAGGTTTGGCCGGGGGATAAGGTTAGGCTAGGGGAAAAAGGTTAGGGAAAAGAAAAGGCCAGGGGAAAAGGTTAGTTCAAGGGAAAAGGTTAGGCCTGGGGACAAGTTAGTCTAGGAGAAAAGGTTATACCAGGGAAAAGGTTAGGCCAGGGGAAAAGGTTAGGCTAGGCAAAGGTAAGGTGAGCAAAAAGGTTACTGGAAAATGTTAGGCTTGGGGAAACTTTTAGGCACAGGAAAAAGTTAAGCAAAGGAAAAGGATAGTCTGGGGGAAAATGTTAGGTCAGGGAAAAGTTTAGGCTGGGGGAAAGGTTTAGGCTAAGGGAAAGATTAGGAGAGGGAAAAGGGTAGGCGACGGGAAAGGTTAGGCCAGGGGAAATGGTTAGGCTAGGGGACAAGCTAGGCAAGTAAAAAGATTAGTCCAAGAGAAAAGTTTCGGCTAGTGGAACGTTAGGCTGGGGAACAAGTTAGGCTAGGGGAAAAGGTTACGCCGGGAAAGAGCTTAGGTCTGGGGAAAAATTTGGCCAAGGGAAAAGGTTAGGCCAGGGGAAGTTGATAGGCTACAGAAAAAGGTTAGGCCAGGGGAAAAGGATAGGCTAGGGGATATGTTTAGGCAAGGGTAAAAGGTTAGGCTAAGAGAAAAGGTTAGGCTAGGGGAAATGGTTAGGATAAGGGAAAAAGGTTTGGCTAAGGGAAAAAGGTTAGGCAAAGGGAAAAGGATCACCTGGGGGAAAATGTTAGGTCAAGGAAAAGGTTAGGCTAGGGGAAAGTGTTAGGCAAGGGGAAAGATTAGGCAAAGGGAAAAGATAGGCGACTGGTAAGGGTAGGCTGGGGAAAGGTTAGGCCGTGGGAAAAGATAGGCGCCTGGAAAGGGTAGGCTATGGGAGAAGTTCAGGCTTCGGGAAAAGGTTAGTCTCTGGGAAAAGGTGAGGTTAGGGAAAAAGCTTAAGCCAGGGAAAATGTTTAGGCCAGGGGAAAGGTTTAGGCTAGCTGAAAAAATTAGTCTAAGGGAAGAGGTTAGAATAGGGGAAAAGGTTAGGTCGGGGAAAAGGTCAGGCCAGGGGGAAAGGTTAGGCCAGGGGAAAAAGGAAAAAGTTAGGCCAGGGGAAAATGATAGGCCATGGGAAAAGGTTATGCCAGCAGAAATGGTTAGGCCAGGGAACAATTAGGCTAGGGGAAAGGTTAGACTAGGGGAACACATTAGGAGAGTGGAAAAGGCTGGTTAGGATAAAAGTTAAAGGGAAAAGGTTAGGCTGAGGAACAGGTTAACATAGGGAACAAGATTTGTTAGGGGAAAAGGTTAGGCTAAGGGAAAAGGTTAGGCCAGGGCAATAGTTTAGGTCAGGGAAATGGTTAGGCTAGGGGAATGCATTGCACACTTTTCATTTTAAGCCTATCTACTCCCTGTGCCTCATTCTCATTTCAACCACTACGGACTTGTAGCTTCCATTCTCCTTTCTGCCTGGAATCTCTCCCCTTTCATATTTGTTGACAAATTGTACATTCCAAGCGCTTAGTACAGTGCTCTGCACGTAGTAAGCGCTCAATAAATACTATTGAATGAATGCATGCATGAATAGGTTAGTCTAAGGGAAAAGGTTAGACAAGAGGAAAAGGATAGGCCGGGGGAAAATGTTAGATCAGAGAAAAGGTTAGGCTAGGGGAAAAGGTTCGTCTTGGTAGAAAGGTTCAAATAGGGAAAAAGGTTAAGCTAGGTGAAATGGTTTGGCTAGGGGAAAAATTTTGGCTAAGTGACAAGGTTAGGCCAGGGCAAAGGTTTAGGTCAGGGGAAAGGTTAGGCTAGGGGGAAAGGTTAGCCTAAGAGAAAAAGTTAGGCAAGGGGAAAAGGATAGGCCAGGGGAAAATGTTCGGTCAGGGAAAAGGTTAGGCTAGGGGAAAAGGTTAGTCTAATGGACGAGGTTAGGCCAGGGTAGAAGGTTGGGCCAAAGGAAAGATTAGTTCAGGGGGAAAGGTTAGGTCAGGGAAAATGGTTAGACAAGGGGAAACAGACAAAGGGGAAAAGGATAGGCTTGGGGAAAATGTTAGGTCAGGGAAAAGATTAGGCTAGGAGAAACTGTTAGGCTAGGGGTAAAGATTAGGACTGGGGAAATGTTAGATCACAGGAAAGATTAGGCTAAGGGTAAAGTTTAGGCTAGGTATAAAGGTTAGGTTAGGGAAAAGTTTATTCTAAGGGAAAGGTTAGGCTAGAGGAAGGATTGGGCTAGGGGAAAGGTTTTGGAATAGGAAAAGGTTAGGCTGGGTGTAAATGTTAGGCGAGAGGGAAAGGTTAGGCTAGGGGAAAAGGTTAGGCTAGAGGAACAAGTTAGGTAGTGTAACAGGTTAGGCTAGGGGAACAGGTTAGGCTAGGGGAAGATTAGGCCAGGGGAATAGGTTAGGCCAGGGGAAATGGTTAGACCAGGGGAATAGTTAGGCCAGAGAAAAGGTTAGGCTAGGGGAAAGGTTATGCCAGGGGAAAAGGTTAGGCCAGGGGAAAGGTTAGGCCAGGCGAAAAGATTAGACCAGGGAAAATGTTAGTCTAGGGGAAAATGTTAGGCCAGGGGAAAAGTTTAGGCCAGGGGAAACGGATATGCAAGGGAAAATGTTAGGCCCGGGGAAAGTGTTAGCCTAGGAGAAAGGGTTAAGCCAGGGGAATAGGTTAGGTTAGGTGAAAAGTTTGGTTTAGTTGAAAAGGATAAGCTAGAGGAAAAGTTTAGGTTAGGTGAAAAGGTTAGGCTGGGGAAAAGGTTAAGCCAGGGGAAAAGGTTAGGCCAGGGGAAAAGAATACGCTAAGGGAAAAGGATACACTAGGGGAAAAGGCTAGACCAGGGGAAAAGGTTAGGCAACGGGGAAAGTTTAGGTTAGGGGGAAAGCTTAGAACCATCTCTACCATGGTCCTGATCCCAGCCCTGCCCTTTATCTGCTGTGTAACCCTGGGCACTTTACTTCTCTGTCACTCTGTTGTCTCATCTGTAAAAAGGTTATTGAGACTGTGAGCCCACATCGATCAGGGACTGTGTCCAACCCAACTGGCTTATGTCCACCCACTGTTTAGTCAAGAACCTCCTGACATAGAGCAAACACTTAAAAGATACTGTCATTATCATTATGAAAGCATTTGTCCGTAAAAAGGCAAATTCCAAACAGCTTTCCAGTGGGTCTCATCTCTGGCTTGACCTCCACCCCACCTTCTAATCTTGCCTCATTTCCCTCCTCCCTGCACCTACTTACAGAACGCTGACACCTGACCCAAGGAACCAGCAGGGCAACCTGGCCCTTCAAAGATGACAGACCATCACTCTCCCCACCTTCAGAGACCTCCTAAAATCACATCTTCTCCAAGAAGTCTTCCCGAAATAAGACCCTTATTTCCTCTATTTCATGATAATAATAATGATAATAATTATAATGGTATTTGTTAAGTGACAATGGCTTGTTGTCAAGGGACTGGATGTCCAGCAGCTACGTAAGGAATAATTCACTTTCTAATACAATGGCTACTTTATCCTCCCCACCCTCCACCCTCATGACTCACATGGAGCCCACTCAACTCTTCTGAGAGAAGAAAGGGGTGGACACACTGATGGACAGTATACGCCACCTAGCAGTATACTGCAAGAAGTCACCAGCATTCACAAAAGGGTTTCTTCCCCGGGAAAAGAGAATGGAAAGAGTGACCTACACACACACACTCACTTTGTTTTCCCTTCCAGCTTACCCATGCACATAGTGCAACCCTGTTAGCACTTAAATATTCACATCACAGCAGTTAGGTACATACCTTTATACTCAGATCCTTCCCTTACATTTATTGCATCATCTGGGTCCACCCCATAAAACTGATGGTGGACCTCTAAGATTGAAATAGGATTTCTGGAGAATGCAGAAGACAAGCATATCTGAAGGTATTAGGAAGTGAGACACCATAACGAGAGCAGAAAAGTTGGGACAGGTATACTGAGGTGGTGAGTCGGAGTTGCAGGGAATGTGTCTGCTAATTCTGTCGCATTGTACTTTCTCAAGCACTTAGTACAGTACCCTGCACATACTAAGCACTCAATAAATACTCATCTCTGGCCTGACCCCCACCCCACATTTCATTCCTGTCTGAGTTCCCTCCTCACAGCCCCCACATCTGAGATGTTGACATGGGACCCCAGGAGTAGTCAGAGCAGCCTGGCCTGGTAAAGCAGACAAACCATCATTCTCCCCACCTTCAGATCTCTTCTAAAATCACATCGCCTCCAAGAAGGCTTCCCCAACTAAGCCCTCATTTCCGCTATTTGACGCAGAATGGAATGAGAGAAAAGGAAAAGAGATGATTTTGGTTTTATTTTGTGCATGTGTGTTGTGTTTTAATGTTTCATTGCTCCTAACATGTCTGTCTCTACTCTTTCTCAAAGCTGGAGAAGGAGGCATAGAAGATTGCAGACAGCCTAATTTTTTTGAGGAAGTTGGGGGGCAAATACAGTTTCTATGACTGAGCCAACAGGACAGACCCATGCTCACCTCTCCCCTACACACACCTCCTGCCCCCTCCAAAACACAGATCTCACTGTAAAACTCTCCTCTGGGTAGGAGGCAGTTTAGTTTAGGTCTAACAGAGCAAGATGTCACTGCACCTTTCCCTCCGGTCTTGACTGAAACATATCTGGAGTTGTGGAACCTGACCTTAAGAGACACATGTGGATTAGTAAGGGGCCAGTTTTCCTCACCCTGCCCCCCTTAGCCCTGCCCTCTGCTCCAGTGGCCAAAGGCTTCAGTCTTCCACAGATTCTGTTGTCTCATCTCTGGAGGAGGGGTAGGAGATTGCAGACAACAGAGGTTTCTTTGGCAGACACCATTTTCCCTCTCCCCCACCTAACATTAAACCTATTATCTGGAGAGGTGAGGCGCATAGGCAGACCAACTCACTAAGATGACTGCAACCATCTGCCCTTATATATTTATTCATTTATTTAAATTAATGTCTGTCTCCACCTCTAGACTATGAACGCGTTGTGAGGAGGGAATGTGTCTATTTGTTGCTAAATTTCCCAAGTGCTTAGTACAGTGCCCTGCACACAGTAAGAGATCAGTAAATAAGACTGAATGAAGAGGAAATCAGTGTCAGACCCAGAAAGCTCCCTTCTCCAGTCAGTCAGTCAATTGTATGTATTGAGAGCTGTCTGTCTGCAGGACACTGTACTAAGCACTGGGAGAGGACAATCCAACAATAAACAGACACATTCCCTGCCCAAAACGAGTTTACAATCTAGAGGGGGAAACAGACATTAATACAAATCTATAAATAACAGATATGTAAATGAGTATGGTGGAGCTGGGAGGTGAGAGAAATAAAGGGAACAAGTCAGGTCATCACAGAAGGAAGTGGGAAAAGAGGAAAGGAGGGATTTGTTAGGGGAGACCCCTGGGAGGAGATGTGCCTTCAGTACGGTTTGGTGGCGGGGGTGGAGCAGGGTGTTACTGTCTGTTGGATTTCATGAGGGAGGCCATTCCAGGTCAGAGGAAGGATGTGGGCGAGAGATTGGCAGCATGATGGATGAGATCGAGGTAAAGTGAGAAGGTTGGTTTTAGAGAGGTGAATTGTGTGGGTTGGAGTGTAGTAGGAGAGTAGCAAGGTGAGGTAGGAGGGGGCAGGGTGATTGAGTGTTTTAAAGTTCATGGTGAGGACTTTCTGTTTGATACAGAGATGGATGGGCAACCTGTGGAGTTTCTAGAGGAGTGGGGAAATATCATAATAATAATAATGATAATCTTGGTATTTATTAAGCACTTACAATTTTCAGAGCACTGTTCTAAGCTCTGGGGTAGATACAGGGTAATCAGGTTGTCCCATGTGAGGCTCACAGTTAATCCCCATTTTACAGATGAGGGAACTGAGGCACAGAGAAGTTAAGTGACTTGCCCATGGTCACACAGCTGTCAGGTCAGAGCCAGGAATCGAACCCATGAACTCTGACTCCCAAGCCCGGTCTCTTTCCACTGAACCATGCTGCTTCTTATTTCTGTAGAAAAAATGATCTGGGTAGCAGACTGAAGTATGGATGCGAGTGAGGAGAGACAAGAGGACAGAGGATGTGTGGACAGGGTTGTGGGTGCCAGGATGTTTGACCCATCTATATCTATATAATTAAGTGCCCCAGCAGTTTTCAGTCCCATAGTCACTTCAGAGAGAATCAGTTCCCTGCACAGAGCTCCCACCCCTGTTTCCAGAACAGACCTCCTTGCCAAGAGTAGTAACCCCTTTCTCATTGTTCTTCCGCTTGGGGTAACTCCATCGTTCACACAAACAGACCCAGACATTACCTCCCATTTCACATGGCAGCAGAACCTGTAGCGTCATCTGTCCAAAGCAGGGCATGTCTGGGGATGGACCTCACTGGGGCCTCATGGCAGGGAAAGAGTCCATCAGCAGTGTGATGTATCGAGTGGATTTTTTAGAGAGAAAGAGATGGGCTGATTTGCCCTGTTCTCATATAACCCTGAGCTGTGCAATGCTAGGGGAGTGAAGGCCATGGTGCTTCTTCTGAGGTCTCGGAGCTAGCCCGACATGGAATTGGGGGTTTCAGATGGGGCAGCTGATGGGAGTGGGGCAGCACAGAAGCTTCTCAGTCCACTCTAGCTGACACAACCCTGACACTGTGAGAACTAGCCCTGGAAGACACTACTGGATGAGTAACTGTGGAGGCACAAGTCGCACTGTCCTGCCCTCCGTTAGCAGCTAAGAATCACATCTGTCGGATACTCTGGTCTCCAGAAAAACTGGTTATCTGAAAGAAAGGGAGAGAGAGTGGCTTGAAAACAATTTCGTTTTCCTTAGATTTTAGGTGGACACCCAGATAACTGCAGATAAGATGACTGCTTCACTTGGACCCATGGACCCACTGCCCACTCCTCTAATCCCCAGAAGAGGTTCATTTCACAAGGACTGCAAGTCCAGAACTGCCTACCGAATCGAGTTGTATCTAGTACAATACCTACCTTCTGCTCTTCCACCTGCACCCTTGTGACTTGGTCTCAGGAGCCACACACGACTCTGCATCTCAAATACAAATGGAGTGGAAAAAGTAACTGACACTGTGTCCTCCTGACATAGATGCCCAGAAGCCACCACTGTCCATCACAAAGGCTTCTGGTCTGACAAGCGTTCATTCCTCTGTGGGGCTGAGGCTACGCATGGTGGCTCTGCAGATGGGACAGGGCACAGGGAGATTGGACCTGCCTACAGAATAAAGGGCCCTGAGTCTTTTCGGTCCCACAGTCAAGTCAGACAGTACCTGTGCCCTGTGCAGAGCCCCATCCCTTGTGCTGGGATGGAAGCCCCTTCCTCACTATCCTCCCCCTTTAAGCTAACTCTATCATACACACACACATTCAGTGGTATTTACTGAGCTATTACTATGTGCAAAGCACTGTTCTAAGTGCTTGGGAGATTACAGTACTACAACAAGCACACTTTCCCTCCCCACAATTAGTTCACAGCCACACACATACACACACCTTCCCTTTAGGAGGAACGTGATACCCATGCCTTCTTCTTGACAGCAGGACATGTCTGAGCATTGACCTCTGTCCATATTAGAGACATGGGCCTCAGGGCTGGAGAGATGCCTTGAGCAGTTTCCTGCCCGGAGCCGCTTGCTGCTTGGAGGTGATGGCTGTGGGGCTTTGAGCAAAATGGAGAAGTGAGGAGGCGGCACAGTCCTCAGGATTCACTCAGGCCTCCTCTGGGGATGGGCACAATGACCTTGGTCTCATGGGAGGAAGGTGGCACTGGAATCTTCCTTCTGGTCCCAGCCAATGGACATGTAGAGCTGTGGGCCCTGTTCTTGAGCACCAGCATTCGTGATCCTGAGGGTCGGACCAGGGCCACATCTTTTGGAAGGAAAACCAGTGCTTGGAGCTGGGTGCATGGATGTGCTGGAGAAGCACAAGATAACCTTATTTTGCCAAAACCTTTTTACCTTTGAAGCAGCGTGGCTCAGTGGAAAGAGCACAGGATTTGGAGTCAGAGGTCACGGGGTCGAATCCCTGCTCCGCCACTAGTCAGCTGTGTGACTGTGGGCAAGTCACTTAACTTCTCTGTGCCTCAGTTACCTCATCTGTAAAATGGGGATTAAGACTGTGAGCCCCACGTGGAACAACCTGATTTCCTTGTGTCCACCCCAGCGCTTAAAACAGTGCTCTGCACATAGTAAGCGATTAACAAATACCAACATTATTATTATTTACCACTCTTCCCCTGCTGCCCAACATGTTTAGGTAAACACCCAGACAACTGCTCATTTCACTGCCACACTCCGCCCTACTGACACTTGCCCATCCCCTCCTCAGATTCCCAGAAGGGGCTTGTTCTCCAGAGATTGGGGTCCAGAACGACACACTATGTAGAATTAGGTTTCCGTAAAAAAAACTGGCTTTCTCCTCGCATCTGCTTACTTGACCTCAGCTAGGAACCTACAAAATACTATTTTTCAGTAAGGAATTGATTGACAAATGGTCCTTCTCCTGACCTAGATGCCAAGAAGCTGCCACTGACAGTCACAGAAGAGATCCTTCTCCAGGGGACTGCGGGCACATGGAGGTTTGACCCAGCTATAACAAGGCCGTGGGTCTCCTCAGACCCACAGTCATTCATTCATTCATTCATTCAATAGTATTTATTGAGCGCTTACCATGTGCAGAGCACTGTACTAAGTGCTTGGAATGAACAAATCGGCAACAGATAGAGACAGTCCCTGCCGTTTGACGGGCTTACAGTCTAATCGGGGGAGACAGACAGACAAGGACAATGGCAATAAATAGAGTCAAGGGGAAGAACATCTCGTAAAAACAATGGCAACTAAATAGAATCAAGGCGATGTACATTTCATTAACAAAATAAATAGGGTAATGAAAATATATACAGTTGAGCAGATGAGTACAGTGCTGAGGGGATGGGAAGGTAGAGGGGGAGGAGCAGAGGGAAATGGGGGGAAAAGAGGGTTAAGCTGCAGAGAGGTGAAGGGGTAGCGGTAGAGGGAGTAGAGGGAGAAGGGGAGCTCAGTCTGGGAAGGTCTACTGGAGGAGGTGAGTTTTAAGTAGGCTTTTGAAGAGGGGAAGAGAATTAGTTTGGCAGAGGTGAGGAGGGAGGGCATTCCAGGACCGCGGGAGGACGTGGCCCAGGGGTTGACGGCGGGATAGGCGAGACCGAGGGACGGTGAGGAGGTGGGCGGCAGAGGAGCAGAGCGTGCGGGGTGGGCAGTAGAAAGAGAGAAGGGAGGAGAGGAAGGAAGGGGCAAGGTGATGGAGAGCCTTGAAGCCTAGAATGAGGAGTTTTTGTTTTGAGCGGAGGTTGATTGACAACCACTGGAGGTGTTTAAAAAGGGGAGTGACATGCCCAGATCGTTTCTGCAGGAAGATGAGCCGGGCAGCGGAGTGAAGAATAGACTGGAGCGGGGCGAGAGAGGAGGAGGGGAGATCAGAGAGAAGGCAGACACGGTAGTCTAGCCGGGATATAACAAGATCCTATAGCAGTAAGGTAGCCGTTTGGGTGGAGAGGAAAGGGTGGATCTTGGCGATATTGTAAAGGTGAAACCTGCAGGTCTTGGTAACGGATAGGATGTGTGGGGTGAACGAGAGAGACGAGTCAAGGATGACACCGAGATTGCGGGCCTGAGAGACAAGAAGAATGGTCGTGCCATCCGTGGTGATAGGGAAGTCTGGGAGAGGACCGGGCTTGGGAGGGAAAATGAGGAGCTCAGTGTTGCTCATGTTGAGTTTTAGGTGGCGGGCCGCCATCCAGGTGGAGACATCCTGGAGGCAGGAGGAGATGCAAGCCTGAAGGGAGGGGGAGAGGACAGGGTCAGAGATGTAGATCTGCATGTCATCTGCGTAGAGATGGTAGTCAAAGCTGTGAGAGTGAATGAGTTCACCGAGTGAGTGAGTGTAAATGGAGAACAGAAGAGGGCCAAGAACTGACCCTTGAGGAACTCCAACAGTTAAAGGATGGGAGGGGGAGGAGGCGCCTCTGAAGGAGACCGAGAATGAGATAAGGTGTGGAGGAGGAGGGCATGGTCGAAAGTGTCAAAGGCAGCAGAGAGGTCAAGGAGGATTAGAATGGAGTAGGAGCCATTGGATTTGGCAAGAAGGAGGTCATGGGTGACCTTAGAGAGAGCAGTCTCGGTAGAGTGGAGGGGACAGAAGCCAGATTGGAGGGGGTCCAGGAGAGAATGGGAGTTAAGGGATTCACAGCAGCGATTGTAGACAACTCGTTCTAGGATTTTGGAAAGGAAGGGTAGTAGGGAGATAGGGCGATAACTGGAAGGGGAAGTGGGGTCGAGAGCGGGGTTTTTTAGGATTCAGTCGATTCAGTCAGGACCAGTCACCGGCAGAGACCTTTGGCTTCTGTTCCCAAACCTGACCTCTGTGCTAGTGGCAGCCCCATCCTCACTATTCTTTCACCCACCCAACAGTCTCTCACACAAACATAACCTTCCCTTTGCAGGGGAAGCAAGGCGTTCTCAAGGTTGGGGCTAGTCTGGGAATTGATCTCCATGAACCCACACTTCAGTAAGACAGTCCTCCAAGCCAGGGTGATACACCTAACAGTATCTGTGGAGAGAGCAATAGACAGTCTAAGCTTGGTCATCTTGTGCATTGCTGAGGGGATGAGAGGGGTGAAAGAGAAGGACTCATGACTCACCACTAGCTTCCTCAGTAATCCTCTTCTAGAGTTGTGGAACTAATCGGGAGAGATGGCATGGTTACTGATCCCAAGGTCATGGATCTCCCATTCTGCCCTCTGGAAAACCCTGAGAACTGTGTTTATTACCAGAAATTTCAGTTGCGGGGCTTGGAGGAAGAAACTAACAGTATCAGGGAAGGAAAGAGGTTGGGGGTTTTAGACAACCAGGTTTGGAGCCAACACTAGTCTCTCCATCCCCTAAAACACTGACCCTAATGCCAAGAGAGGATATATACAGACAGTTGTAGTAGCTGACTGCTGCAATGTCCTATTAAAACTTGCCTAAGATCCCCTTCACCTCCAGATCACCTATTCTCTTACGCCAGGAACTCCAGTCCCTTCTAGATTGTGAGGTTGTTACTGTCCCAAGCCCTTAGTACAGGGCTCTGCACAAAGGAGGCACTCCATCAATCCAATTGATTGAATGAAGGCGCAGAACTCTATGCACACTGGAGAAAATTTGGTTTCTGGTACAACACCTTCTGTCTTCTGTCCTCCCAGCCAATAACCCTGTTGAATACTTCTCAGGCAGGAGTCTGAACAACTCTACTTTCAGAGCGAAATAGGGTAGAGACAATGGTAGAGAGTCTGACCTCCTCCTGACATTAGACCCCTCAAGCTTCCTCACTGAGCCCAAACAAATCCCGTCTCTGGAGAGTGAGGCTATGCAGTGACCCTGAAGGCAGGAGTAAAGTCCCAGAGAGGCTTTACCCATCTATAGAATTAAGGGCCTTGGGTCTTCTCAGTCCCCGGCAAATCAGACAGAACTAGTTTCCTGCATAGAGCCCAAGTCTCTGTTCTCCCCCAGGAGTGGCAGCTGCCCCATCACTCTTCTTCCCCCTTATTTTTCTCTCACACACACACACACACACACACACACACACACATACACACAGAGCCTTCTCTCTGGGGTAGCAATGTAGCCCACTCAAGGGGAAAATCTGGGAGTTGACTCTGCCCACAGCATAAAAGCTTAGTGGCTTAGTGGAAAGAGCTTAGGAGTCAGAGGTCATTGGTTCTAATTCCAGTTCTTCCACTGGTCAGCTGTGGGGCTTTGGGCAAGCCACTTAACTTCTCTGTGCCTCATTTACCTCATCTATAAACTGGGGATAAAGACTGTGAGACCCACGTGGGACAACCTGATAACCTTGTATCTGTCCCAGTGCTTAGAACAGTGCTTGACACACAATAAGCACTAAACAAATACCATCATTATTATGATTGAGAGAGTTGATCCTCGAGGCCAAGGAGAAGCACTGTGCAACTTCTCTGGAGAGATGCCCCTGGCCCTTGGCCCCAGAACCTCCCTCGGGTCGGAGAGCAGCAGCCTGCTCCCTTGTGGCACTTGAATAATAGGTATTTGGGGCAGCTGCACCTCTCTTTCTCTGCCTCGTGGCAACAAGCATTGACCTAGAAGGCAGCCCTTCTCAATAGCCCTATGGTGGTACTAGCTAAGGTTCTGTGAGGCTTCACCTCTATATCATGCCCCGGTGGCACTGATTTTTATTTTTTCATGGTGTTTGTGAAGCATGTCTTCAGTGGAGGCACTGTATTAAGCGCTGGGATAGAGAGAAGTTCATCACTTTGGACAGAGTCCATTTCCCACTTGGGACACACAAGTGTTACTTCCCATTTTAGAGATGAGGTAACTGAGGCTCAGAAAAGTGAGGTGACTTGCCCACCATGACCCAGCAGTAAAGTGGTCGAGGCTGAATTAGGAGCCGATCCTTCTGACGCGCAGCCCTGGGCTGTAGCCACGAGGCGACGCTGCTTCTCTCCCAAATGCTAATTCTGGGCAGCTCGCCCTTTTCTATCGCCACCTGGTGGCACTTTGCTCCAACAGCGCCGGCTTTACTCCCTAGGCCTCCACATCGTCTCTGTCGCCCCCGACAACTTTCCCCAGGCCTCCCCCTGGTCTGGAGCTCCCTCCTCCCTCCACATAGGCCAGAATGTCACTCTCCCTCCTTCAAAGCATTATTAAGGTGGTAACTCTGCCAAGAAGGCTTCTCTGATTAAGCCCTCTTTCTGCATTCATGCTCCGCCCTTCTGCATCGTCTACACCCTTGCATCTTGTGACCTTTGGACATTCGCTATTTTCCCTGCAGCATTCCTGTGCCTAACTGTAAACTATACCCTTTTTGTACAGAAATGTAGTGGTTGGTTGTGAGCACAGAGAGGTGGTAGATAATAATAATAATAATCTTAATAATGAATAATGATTGTGGTGTTTATCATTTAAAATATGCCAACCATTATACTGAGCATTGGGATAGATATATGAAAATCGGGTTGGACACAGTCCTTGACCCAAGTGGAGCTCACAGTCTCAATACTCATTATAGAGAGTAGGTAACTAGGCACAGAGGAGTGTAGTGACTTGCCCAAGGCCACACAGCATATAGGTGGTGGAGACAGGATTAGAACACATTATCTTCAGGCTTCCAGGCCCATGCTCTATGCACTAAAGAGAAGGTGGTGAAAACATGCTGGTAATTACTGAGCATTTACTGTGTGCAAAGCATGGTAGGACATGCCGGGGGAATACAATACTGAGTTATTATTACCGTATTTGTTAAGCACTTACTATGTGCCATGCACTGTTCTAAGCACTGGGGTAGACGCGAGGTAATCAGATTGACCCCTGTGGGGCTCACGTTCTTAATCCCTATTTTACAGATGAATAATGTTGGTATTTGTTAAGCGCTTACTATGTGCCGAGCACTGTTCTAAGCGCTGGGGTAGACATAGGGGAATCAGGATGTCCCACGTGGGGCTCACAGTCTTAATCCCCATTTTACAGATGAGGGAACTGAGGCAAAGAGAAGTCAAGTGACTTGCCCACAGTCACACAGCCGACAAGTGGCAGAGCTGGGATTCGAACTCATGAGCCCTGACTCCAAAGTCCGTGCTCTTTCCACTGAGCCACGCTGCTTCTCCAGATGAAGTAACTGAAGCATAGAGAAGTTAAGTGACTTGCCCAAGGTCACACAGCAAACAAGTAAAATTAGAACCCTTGTCCACGGACTCCCAAGCCCGTGCTCTTGCCACTAGGCAATCTTGTCATGGGCGGGGAATGTCTGTCCTATTCAACTCTCCCAAGTGCTTAATACAGTGCTCTTCTCACAGTAATCGCTCCATCAATCCAATTGATTGGCTAAAGGTGCAGAACCGCATGCTGGACAGAATTCAATTTCTATTCTAATAACTACCTTCTGTCATCCCATTCCACACTCCTGATGACTTCACCTCAGGCAGGAGTCTGCACAACTGTTTCTCAGAGAGAAATAGGGTAGAGACACTGATAGATACCCCAAACTTCTGACATTGGATCCCCCAAGCTTTTGTGTTGAGTCCAGTCGGGTCCCTTCTCTGGGGACTGAGGTTGTGCAGTGACCCTGCAATCAGGACTATAGTTCCAGAGAGGTTTGCCATGTCTTTAGAATTAAGGAGTTTGGGTCTCCCTCCATTCCTGCTCCTTCGCCCTATTGCATCATCAGTGCACTTCTCTGCACTGTCAGACAAGTCAGACAGAGCTTGTTTTCTTCATAGAGCCCGGGTTCCTGTTCTCCCATGAGTGGCAGCCACCTCATATCACTCTTCTTCCCCCCATTACTGACATTCACACAGACAGACACCCACGCACCCTTTTCCCTTCGGGCTAGAAATACAGCCCACTCAGTAATGGGGAAAATCTCGGAGTTGACTCTGCGTACAGTGTAAGAGGGATGATCCTTGAGGCCGAGGATGAGCACTTAGCTGCAGCAGCTCTGGAGAGAGAACCACCCTCGGGTCTGAGAGCAGCAGCCTGCCCCCTGGTGGCACTAATGGGAATTCTGGGTGGCTGCTTCTCTCTATCGCCCCCTGGGGACAGCAGGCTCCCTGGTGGTATTAGGTATCTTTCAAGTGGAGCTGCGCCTCTCTCTCGCCCCCGGCGGCACCCATCATTATACTGGGAGGCTGCACCTCAGCGTGGCTCAATGGAAAGAGCACCGACTGGGTAGTCAGAGATCCTGGATTCCAATCCCTACTCCGCCGCTTGTCGGCTGTGTGACTTTGGGAAAGCCACTTAACCTCTCTGGGCCTCAGTTATCTCATCTGTAAAATGGGGATTAAGACTGTGATTAAGACCCACGTGGGACTACCTGATCAACTTGTATCCTCCCTAGCATTTAGAACACTGCTTTACACATAGTTAGCGCTTAACAAATACCTACATTGTTATTATTGCCGCCTGGTGGCAGGATTGTACGGTACTGCAGTAGGTTTCTTCTGTGAAGCTGTGCTTCTCTATCACCCCCTCGTGGCAGTAGGCGTCAGTATGGGTAGCTGTCACGCTCTATTGCCGGCTGGTGGCCGCAAGGGAGGAGAACTAACTTGCTTGCACCTGGGGTCGGGGGGAAGCATAATAACCACTTGGCAACCTGAGGGTCCTAACAGTGCATTTTGTCTCACAGGGGTCCCATTGTCCACGTGAGCTCCCAGGAGTTCCAATAACCCACTTGGATGCCCAATAAGCCATTTGGGGCCCTGGCCCCCCCAATAATGCACTAAAGCCTCCCGTGGGCCCAAATAACCCACTCGAGCCTACAGGGACCCCCGGTAACTCACTTGGACACTTGGGAACCCCAGTACCCCACTTTGATGCCCAGTGGCCTCAATACTCCGTTTGAGCCCCTAGGAAACCAAATAATCCAGCTCCCCCCTCACAGTTACCTTAACTACACACCTGAGTGCCTCAGGGGCCCCAGTGACTCATGTCGGCTCCTGAGGGCTCCAAAGACCCCTCCACACACACATACCTTCCATGAGGCATGATAAATCACTTGGGCCTCCAGGAGGTAAAATGACCCATATATGCTTCCAGAGGTGAATAATTACCTAATGAAGCCCCCGGGGGTCCCAGTGACCCACTTGTGGCCCCATGAGCCCCAGCAATCAATACTTACCATTGCTCTCTGGGCCAATCCATCATTTTTACTGAACCCTTATTGTGTGCAGAACACTGAACAAAGCAGTAGGGAGAGTACAGTATAACAGGCTTCTAGACTGTAAGCCCGGACTGGGTAGGAATTGTCTCTCTTTATTGCTGAATTGTACTTTCCAAAAGCTTAATACAATGCTCTGCACCTAGTAAGAGCTCAATAAATACAATTGAATGAATGATTGAGTGAACAATCATGACACACTTTGCTTTCCCACAGTGAGCTTAATCCTGGGGGGAGGGGAGCAGACATTATAATAAATTAATAAAAATATATAACAAATATGTATAGGGTTTGGGTGAAAAGATAAATAGTTCTGTTTTAGGCATATTGAAACGTGGGAGTCTCCAGAGACGAAGGAGGTGTCAGAGGTGAAGGAGATCCACACTACATCGTGAGGTTTCCCATGACTGTGGTGACTCCGAGCAGTCTGCATCCAGTGGAACGGCTGGCGGCTGGTCAGTCTTGACCTAGTCAAGTCTTTGGGCACCTGAACTCTCCTCTCAGCTCTCCTGTGAACACGAGCAATGACTGGTCAAAAAGGATGATCCCAGTTACAACCATGGTTTTAGGGTGGTAGGGCTAGAGCCCTCTATCCTGGCTAGTCTGAACAAGAAAGTCAAAACAAGTCCTTCAGGAGATTGCAGTTGAGCCGAGGAAACAGGTACCTCTCATATTCTAGGACTTTTTCCTACTGGTAATTTGAATGGCTAGGGACTTAAGGTTAGTGAATGCCCAAGTCTTTAAACTATGAGAGCACTGAAGTAACAGTTTGGGGTAGGTGGGGGAAGAGGGTAGAGAGATGGAAGATTTATCATGTGCTGCCTCCTGGAGAAAATGTCATCTCGGAAGATCCTTCAAAATGGTTGGCAATGGTCTGCTGCCTGAGAAGGTCAGGAGTCAAAGGAAAAAGGCTAAGCAGGAGGAGGGTGAGAGAGCGCGACTGCGTGAAAGAAAGCGAGAGGTCCAGTGTGTAGCTCACGTTAAGGGCCAAGTGTGTGGACTGAGTTGTAGGGGGAGATGAACTTTCTTTATTGCATAACCTTTTTCCCTAGCCTTACCATTTCCCATAGCCTAACTATTTCCTTACCCTAACCTTTTGCCCTAACCTAACCTTTTCCCCTGGGCTAACCTTCTCCCTGGCCTAACCTTTTACCCCTAGTCTTACCTTTCCCCTATTCTAACCTTTTTACCTAGCCCAACCTCTTCCCTAGCCTAAACCTTCCCCTAGTTGAACCTTTTCCCCTAGTCTAACCTTTGCTCCTGGACTAACGTTTTCCCTGACCTAACCTTTTCTCCTGACCTCACCATTTCCCATAGCCTAAACCTTTCCCTTAACATAACCTTTTCACCTTGCCTAGTCTTTTCCCTGTCCTAAGCTTTTCCCCTAGCCCATCCTTTTCCATCCCCTAACCTTTTCCCAAGAACTAACCTTTTCCTTTATCCTAACCTTATCCCAAGGCCTAGCCTTTTCCCCTTGCTAAAGCTTTTCCGCTGGCCTAACTTTTTCCCTCATTCAAACTTTTCCCCAGCCCAAACCTTTTCCCTGGCCTACTTTTTTCCCCAGCCCTAACCGTTTCCCCTAACCTCAACTTTTTCCCTGGCCAATCCTTTTCCCCTGGCCCAACATTTTCTCTTAGCCTTACCTTTTCCCCTAGACTAACCTTTTCCCTTAGCGTAACCTTTTCCCCTCACCTAGCCTTTCCCCTCGCCTAACCTTGTCCTAGCCTAGCCTTTTCTCCTAACATAACCCTTTTCCAGTTTGAACTTTTCCCATGACCTAAGCTTTTCCCCTAGCTTAAGCTTTTCCCCTAAACTAGCCTTTTCCCCTACCCTAACCTTTATCCTTAGCCTTAACTTTTCCCCTAACCGAACCTTTACATGAAGCCTAAACTTTTTCCGTAGCCTAAACTTTCATCTGGCCTAACTTGTCCTCGGCTTAAACTTTTCACCCAGCCTAACCTGTCCCTTGTCTAATTTTTCTCTTAGCCTATCCTTTTCCTTAGCTCATCTATTTCCCATTGCCTAACCTTTTCTCTGGCCTAACATTTTCCCCGGCCTAAACATTTCCCCTAGACTAACCTTTTCCCCTAGCCTAACCTTTTCCCCAGCTAAACCTTTTTCCCTGGCCTAACTTTAACCCTGGCCTAACCTTTTCCTCTAACCTAACCTTTTCCCCAGGCCTAGTTTTTTTTTTCCCTAACCTAACCTTTACAACTAGCCTAAGCTTTTCCCGAAGGCTTACCTTTCCCCCTGGCCTAACCTTTCCCACTAGCATAACCCATTCCCGTGGCCTAACCTTTTCCCTAGCCTATCCTTTCACCTAACCTAAACTGTACACCTTGACTAACCTTTTCCAGTAGCCTAACCTTTCCCCTTGCCTAACCTTTTGCCTTAGCCTAAACTTTTCCTCTGACCTAACTTTTCCCCTGGCCTAACCTTTTCCCTTAGCCTAACCCTTTCCCCTAGCCTACCCTTTTGCCTTTGCCTAACCTTTTCCCTTGGCCTAATCTTTTCCAATAGCCTAACCTGAACCCAAGCCCGTACTTTTCCCCTGCCCTAACCTTTTCCCCTGGCCTAACCTTTTCCTCTGGCCTAAACCTTTCCCCTAGCCTAAACTTTTCCCCTGGCCTAACCTTTTCCCTCGCCTAACCTTTTCCCTCAGCCTAAACCTATGCCCTAGACTAACCTTTTGCAATAGCCTAACTCTTTCACCTAGCCTAAGCTTTTCCCCTAACAGAACCTTTATAGATATCCTAACCTGCTTTTCCCCTAACCTAACGTTTACACCTAGCCTAAGCTTTTCCTGAAGGCTTACCTTTCCCCTGGCCTAACGTTTTCCCCTGGCCTATCCTTTTCCCTAGCCTAAAGTTTTCCCATAGCCTAAACTTTTCCATTGCCTAAACTTTTCCCTCGCTTAACTTTTTGCCCTAGCCTAACCTTTTCCGGTAAGCTACTTTTCCCATAGCCTAACCTTTCCTCTCGCTTAACCTTTCCTCTCACCTAAACTTTTGCTGTAGACTAACCTTTTCCCCTGGCCTAACCTTTTCCCTTGGCCTAAACATTTTCCCTAGCCTGCTCTTTTGCCTTTGCCTAACCTCTTCTCCTAGCCTAATCCTTACCCATAGCTTAACCTGAAACCTAGCCTATCCTTTTCCCTAGCCTAATAGTTTTCCCTAGACTAACTTTTTCTCTTGGCCTATCATTTTCCCTCACCTATCCCTTTCCCCATGCTTAACCCTTTCCTTGGTTTAACCTTTTCTCTTAGCCTACCTTTTTCCTTCACCTATCCCTTTCCCCTTGCTTAACCCTTTCCTTGGCTTAACCTTTTCTCTTTGCCTACCTTTTTCCCCTAGCCTAACTTTTTTCCCTTGCCTAAGCTATTCCCCAGGCCTAACCTTTCCTTTGGCATAACCTTTTCCCCTGGCCTAGCCTTTTCCCCTGGCCTAGCCTTTTCCCCTAGCCCAACCTTTCCTCTACCTTAATGTTTTTGCCTAGCCCTAATTTTTCCCTTGACCTATGCTTTTACCTGACATTACCTTTTCCCCGGGCTAAAACCTTCCCTTAGCCTGACCTTTTCCCTGGGCTTAATGTTTTCCTCTGGCTTAACCTTTTCCCCTAGCCTAACCTTTCCCCTCGCCTAACCTTTCACCCTAGCCTAAACTTTTCCTGTAGCCTAACCTTATCCCATAGCCTAACCTTATCCAGTAGCCTAACCTTTCCCCTTGCCTAACATTCTGCCCTAGTCTAATCTTTTCCAGTAGCCTCACATTTTCCCCTAGCCTAACCTTTTCCTCTAGCTTAACCTTTTCCCTTGGCTTAACCTTTTCCCCTAGCCTAACCCTTTCCCCTGGCCTAAGCTTTTCCCCTAGCCTAACATTTTCCCTTAGCCTAACCTTTTTCCAAAGCCTAACCTTTTCCCTTGGCATAAACCTTTGCCCTAGTCTAACCTCCTCCAGTAGCCTAAAATTTTCCCATAGCCTAACCTTTTCCGTAGCCTAACCTTTCCTCTCACCTAAGCTTTTGCCCTAGCCTAACCTTTTCCCCTGGCCTAACCCTTTCCCTTGGCCTAAACATTTCCCCTAGCCTACCCTTCTGCCTTTGCCTAACCTATTCCCCTAGCCTAATCCTTTTCCATAGCTTAACCTGAACCTAGCTTTCCTTTCCCCTAGACTAACATTTTCCCTAAACTAAATTTTTCCCTAGACTAATCTTTTTCTTGGCCTATCTTTTCCCTAACCTAACCTTTCCCCTTGTTTAACCTTTTCACTGGCCTAACCTTTTCCCTTAATGA